>NC_045169.1:22997123-23002123 GCF_900700415.2 Clupea harengus | reverse complement strand
CAACAAGCATGAGCTCATGCCTACATGCCTGCGTCTTTCTCACATGTTATGGGGGGTTCAGACGAATGACCCTGCACTCGCTTTTTTTTCTCTCTTTTTCTTTCTTCTCTCCCCTGGTTCATTTGTTTTAACAGATGTTGAAAGGCTAAGGTGAAGAGTTTTACTTCCCACTTAAAAAAAGGGAGCTAGCAGCTGACTAAAAGGGCACAGCAATTTTCTTTTTTTTTCTCACCGAAGCTCACGTTGAATCACATCAAAGTGGAAATCAAGGGCTACTGTGGAAGCAGCGGATGGACAAACCCTACAGTTACCGCTCATCTACTCTCTCTCTCCCCCACTCAAGACCTGAATTCAGATCATACCAACATATCTGATTATGCTGCTGGATGAAGGGAGGGACAGAGTCCAATCATGCGGTCTGGAAGATGATTGCTTCCTTGTCTTCTCTGCACGGATTAATCAACTCCTCTGTTCAGGGATCCGCCCACCCTGTAACCCAGGGTGATGATTCTGTGTCAACCTCGACTTTAGATCCAAAAACAATCTTTTCTGTGAATCGGTCATCAACTGTCAGCTCATTTTAGTCAACGACAGAGGCTGTTATACTGTCTGGTATCTGGGGGGAAGTTTGACATAGAATGCTGACAGGAGTAACAGCAAAACACTTCCCAAAGTGGTAAAGTAAATTACTCTAGAACAGATTACATATTATTAGATCATAGACAGGTAGCTAAGCAACAACCCGTTGTTGAAAAAAAAAAGATTAATTAAAATAACAATAGAAACAATTACTTTTCACTCTGAGTGCCTAGTGTCTCTTTCTGTCTAGTTTTTCCCCGGTGGCCTCATTCCCATAGAGATACAATTGAAATGGAGCACCTGGATGAACAGTGCCTTAGGACTGTGTTTCTCAAAAGCAGTGCTGTGCCACGACCACCGTAACTCAAAAAGAGAGAGTGTTCAAAAGGATGGTCTCTCTATCGATCATTAAAAGATGGTCGTAACACAGCAGAGCTTTTGGGAAAGGCAATCCCAATTGCAACTCTGCTCATGATCAGGTCAGGTTCCACTCAATGAGAGTTCGACTCTATCTAGCTTATCTCCCTGCCTAATGGCAAGCACCATCTAACCTACGCCTATAAGGAGATGTCCGTGAACATGGATGCCGTCACAGAGTGCTTGGTCCGATCTAACCTACGCCGATAAAGAAATGAGTGTGAACATGGATGGACATTGATGGCTCTGATGTTGGAGGGGGTCACATATTTCTGGTTCTGGTGGGAAGCAGGAAGTGGCTGTGACAGGAAGTGAGGATGAGGGGGGGGGGGGGGGGGTGAGAGTGGGGGATGGGGGGGTGGGTTGAGACACAACAGCAGCAGCGGAGAGCAGAAGTTTTACCTTAATCCCGGGAAGTCCAGGCAGGCCTGGCAGTCCTGGCTCTCCCTACACAGGAAAAGTGCGACAGATTACAGCCAAGCCAAGCCAAGCCACGAGTCTGTCGCCTGGGAAACCAGGCCCCGCCTACGACTCAAAGGGCCCGAGGTGTCCAACCCATCACTGGGCTGACCGTCGTTTCACAACGATGTATTAGAGAAAAGATGGTCATTTCACAACGATGTATTAGAGAAAAGCACTCCTGAGTTGTTGTTGCCTATACGATCAGTGGAAGGCTATAGGTACCACACTAAAGTTAAAGTTCCAGTGTTTCGGCTGGGGGTTGTTTCCTTGGAAACCTCTGTCTTGCGTTCTTCTCTGAGTTGCAATCATTCTACTGGCAGCGTTGACATTAGGCCATGTGCTCTATCATACGTCCTCTTGGATGCGGACTTGGCGTCAAATAGGGGGTTGGAGGCTGTGGGGGTTTTGCGAACCACAGAAAGTTCCTGTAGTGACAGTTCCATGTAGTGACAGTTCCTCTCTCTCTCTTTCTCCCTCTTTCTCTTTCTCTTTCTCTTTCTCTCTCTCTCTCTCCCGCTGACCTTGTATTTGAAATGCTCTGGGGCACAAGTGGTTTTAATGTAGACTAGAACATCAAAGCCAAACGGGCAATAAGAAAAGCAACGTTTCTCTGAGGCGTTTGCATACCACATGCTGTGCACATTTTAAGTAAGTAAATACAAATGATCAAATCCCAATTAGTAAGTCATGCTCTTGTTTGAGAGATTATGCAGATATGTAAAAGTGTGGCAGACATTATCGAGTGAAATGCATCCCAGCGGTCTCGGTACTCCGGCCCAGAGTGACATAAATCTGACGAACAACGCTGCTCGTTTCCCTCCGCTAACGGAGCTGCAACTTGCTCCAGTCCTCTCGGTCTCCGAGGGTCACTCACTCACTCGGATGAATTATTCAGTGAGGATCAACGCTGCCTTAACAGCCACACACTAATGAGTAGTAAAGAGCCTAGAACACACACACACACAGACACACAGACACATAGACTCTTTGGCCAGAGGCTATAACACCATGGTTTAAAAGTCAGTCTGTGTGTCCGAGCAGACGACAGAGATTTTTTATCTGCTCTTCCACCCCCACCCCCCCCCCCAACTTCTACTCAGAGGAGAGACCGAGATAGAGATTGAGAGAGAGAGTGAAAAATTAATAGAGTCTGTCCTGTGGGCATGGACAGTGTAATTAGGTGCCAAGAGACTGCCACCCTCAGTACATTTGGGCTTGATGCTCCCCTTAAAATGTTTCTTTTTTTGTGTGTGTTTGGTATATCTATATACCAAGACTACAGGACTGCCTTACAGCCCTCTATGTCATTGTTTTCACTATAGGTGAATGTTGAAATTGAGTTTGAGTTTGTGACTATGTGATAGGGTATGAAAACCATACTACGGTGGATAAAGTCCAAGTGGATAAAGTTCTCTCTGAGGTCTGGTTGCCTTGGTGATGAGAAAATGGCCACACATTGTTTGATATTCTAGAAGGCTAAGGAACTGGAACATATGTGTGAGTTCCAGCTCCAAGCAAGACAGTTTTACTGTTTTCACAAAAGCGCACAGTCAGTTCATTAAAAGGACATTCTTGGATGGAACGTGTGAGAAAGCAAGTTAGTAAAAACAGCGTGTTAATCTGTCAGGCATTGTGGTGACGTCTGAAAAACCCCCGTGTTCTGACTTCAGCTTTCACACTGATAAAGACCCAGCTCGTGTCCTTGCAGTGACAGCCGTCTGGACGGTAGAATCTCTCAACCACATTCTGGGAAAGCTGAATATCAGGGGATCTCTCTGTTACTCTCGACTAGACTAGACACTTTCTCTTCACTGGACTGGCGTGTACTCGTGGCTTTTACCTTGTGTCCGCCGCGGCCAGGCTCCCCTGGTTCCCCCTAAAAGAGAGATGGACAGAGAGAGAAAGCCTATTCAGACTGAACACTTAACCTCAACATTAACCTCAACCCATGCACAGCAGACACAAAATTCAGTGGATGCAGACTTTAACCCTTAAGAGGAACCCTTTGGAACGGACTTTTCAAGAGCGGTTCCAGCAGACTTTAACCCTTAAGAGGAACCCTTTAGAACGGACTTCTCAAAAGCGGTTCCAGCAGACTTTAACCCTTAAGAGGAACCCTTTAGAACGGACTTCTCAGGAGCGGTTCCAGCGGTGGGACTGCGGGCAGTACTCACCTTAATTCCTGCAGCTGAAGACCCGGCGTCACCCTGCAGGAGGTGGACAGGCATGAGAGCATTAATGGTGTTGTGTTGAACCGCTTTAAAGTCACAATAAAGTTGGCCGAGGAAGGAATTCTCTTACACATTGTGAAACTATGCTTTAGTGAGGAACGAATCATTCTATGTACGTACCTCTCCTGTGTAATCCAGTTGACCAGTTTTTTTTTTTAGTTTAGTTCTTGTACGTGCAAATTGAATTCACATTACTCACAACCCAGACCCCCGCACTGGCACCAGACAGTAAGTACATCTTGGAACAACATGCGCTAACACAGAAAGGGGCGCCGTGCCTAACCATTAAGACTTGCATACAGTGCATGACGGTGTACGACACAGCACAGCAAGAATCACACACTCAGGACACAGGTTATAAAGTGGGCCCAACCTTTCTTCTTCTCTCTCTCTCCCTCTCTCAGGCTTTTCTGACTTTCATACTTTTTTGTGTGTGACTTTACCCCCCAACCTCATGAACATGTTTCAGCAACATGCACTATTACAAGGGGAACAGTGCTTAACCATCATGCACTATTCCAGATCGCCTAAGGAGCCCTATTATAAAGCATGAAGTGACTCTGACATCTCTTCTCCTCCGGGGGGCTCAGTTCTTAGAGCTCTTACAGATCTCAGTCTTTCCCAGTCTTTTCCCAGTCTTTCCCCAGTCTTTCTCTAATCTTTCTCCAGTCTTTCTCTAATCTTTCTCCAGTCTTCCCCAGTCTTCCCCCAGTCTTTTCCCAGTCTTTCTCCAGTCTTTCTCCATTCTTTCCCCCAGGCTCAGAGGAGGGCCCAGGCTTCTTTGAGTCAGAGTAGGAAAGTGCACCTCAGAGTCCTTCCACAAAACGCCTAAGTGATCTTTAAAGGCCCGCCACCAGGCAATAACTCTTAACTCGGGCGTAATAATATCACCCCCCCCCCCCCCTGAACGCACAAAGCGGGGGCACAGTCACGGAGCATGACGTTGATTTAGCGCATACGGGAATAGGGAAACGTGTGCGAAAACACATCAGTGCTCAGGAACTGAAATACGTCTCTGTCAGTAATGATGGCTTTTTGACGACGGAAAGCCTGCTAGGACAATCTGCACAATACCACACGTGAGAACACTGATGGCTGACAAACCTAAACAGATCTGTCTGCCAGCATGCTTTACCTTAGGCAGTGCTCTCAATCCTGCTCCTGCTCCCTCTTCCCAGCATGCTTTACCTTAGGCAGTGCTCTCAATCCTGCTCCTTCTTCCCAGCATGCTTCACCTTAGGCAGTGCTCTCAATCCTGCTCCCTCTTCCCAGCATGCTTCACCTTAGGCAGCGCTCTCTGCTCCCTGGTTC
>NC_045169.1:22989623-22994623 GCF_900700415.2 Clupea harengus | reverse complement strand
CGGTACCCAAGCCATTAACGTTCAGCTGGAGATGCGGCTGCTGCCAGAGGGTGTGGGAGGGATGAATGGTTGCCACGATGCCGCAGACTACAACGAACATTCACGGGGCATTGCCTGATGGGAGATCAGGCAAACCAGAAAAAACATGTAATTAGAAACATGATGAGAATGATGATTGATTTTTTGTGGGATAAATGCTTCACTGATTCATTCATTCATTTCATTCAAGCAGAAGTGTGCTCAGGCCTCAGTTCCTCACTGTGTGGCTTTGCTGCACGGCTAGAAAGTGCTGAAGACAAGACAAGATGCAAAGGTTTTGTTCTTTTTTTTCTTCGTATTACGCTTCAGTTGATGCCCAGCTTTGCTTCCCGCATGCAAGGGAGCAGGTTTTAAACCCAATGGTAGCATCAGCCATTGCAGTATTTTTTAATAAAACATAAAACCAATAAACTTGCTTCCGTGTTTCTTTTTTTTCCCCTGTCTGTGTGGGTTCCAAGCCCGCAGACTGAGACTTCATCTCGAGCTCACAGCAGGTCAGCAGACAGGGAGAGTGAGAGTGAGAGTGTTTCTCACAGCCGGTGGCAGACAGGGAGAGTGAGAGTGAGAGTGTTTCTCACAGCCGGTGGAAGACTGAGACTGGCGCACTGATAAAATACAGTGACAGGCTTCAGTTTAACGGCAGCAGGAGCCGTGCAGGCTTCAGTTTAACGGCAGCGGGGGCCGCTCAGGCTTGAGTTTAATGGCAGAGAGCCACTCAGGCGCCAGGTGACGGCGACAGAGGTAGATTGAGAGCGTCGCTCATTCCGGCAGGGTGGCTGGCTGTGAAGTCCACACACACACACACACACACACACACACACGCCAGTGACTAATCTGAGCCATAAAACAAACGTCACAGAGGGCGGGCGACGGGTGAGAGTAATACCCCGGCACCATGGCGGCACACCATGGCGACACTGACTTACGCACCCGTCCTCCGGGGGCTTTGAGCGGCGGGCTCCGTCTCCGTCTCTCTCTCTCTCGCTCTAATGATGGCCTTGGCGAGCTGCATGGGAACCCTGGCGTGCCCACGTCACGTCACGTCATGGCACGGCACAGCACTGCCAGTCTCCTGTACGGTAGCCAGACGAGCTGAGCTGACCTCAGGATTGTGCAGCAGCCGCGCCGCCGACGCTGTGAGAGAGAACCTGCGGCCAAACTCTCACAGCCTCCAAACACACTCAACAAGGCAATTAGAGAGTTTACTTGTGTACTTAACCAAAAAACCCAGAGAGGTTTCCCCCCCCCCCCCCCCTCGTTTTCCAAAAGGATTGCATTTTAAGCTCAGCTGGATCTGTGCAGTAAGTCACAGTTAATTTCACACCCCATTAAAGATTTACATGAATCACACTGAAAAATAACCGTTTTTTGAGGCATCCAGCGCCCCGGCCCCTCCCACTGGTTTGAAGAAGGAGATTAAATGTGATTCCATCCGGCAGCGCACAAGCAGAAATGCGTGTTCAAACATTGTCTGATGAGAGAGGGTTGTGACTGTATGATGATGCGTGAAGGAACACCATTCCTCGTCTACATATATCCGCCCAGTGTTGTTTCTTCCTCGCTCGTTGAAGCATCACATCAGAATACGCCAGGTCCACCTCTCATTTTCAGCATGCTGCATTTCAGCACTGATGTTTTTGTTTTCTTAGGCGACGCGGAGGAACTGTTGTGACGTGGATTTGATTCGGCACCGGGGCTAACGATACGATCTGGGCTGAAGGGTTCTGACAAGCACGTCAACAGCGCTGACTAGTCCTTTCACTGCTCCGTTCCAAAGCCTTAAAAACCCGCCACCGAGTCGCTTGTCACTTCTTCGCACCAATCTCATGTTAGTTTTCACTTTCCCATCCCTTTTTTTTTTCCTTCACCCCTTTCAACATTCAATCCTTTTATAATCACCAACATTTACATGCTTTTCCCACCGAATATGAATGCCCAGACGACTGGCATCTCCAGCACACCAACGCCAGTGCTGCTTTCCTGCAGCGGACGCAAGCATCTCACAATAAGCTTATTGACGAAACTATTTGGACAGTGCCGGTCCTTTGACTCGGCCTGTAAATTACGACCATGTGTGCTTCAGTCTGGGACTGGGACTGGGACGCCACGGTCCGCTGGCTCTGCGTATAGGGTGAATCACACATAGGGATGCCTGTTCTAATCAGGGACAAGCCTGCGCAGACCGTGACTTTGACGGCAATCTGGTGGCCAAGCAGGCGACACCTAGCCCGGGTGACAGAGGGAGGGTGACAGAGGGAGGGTGGAAAGGGCTGCGAATTTGGAGCCCCACAAACATGGCACACGAAAATTGTAGTGACGCAGAAGTTGCAATATTTCACTGGACACTTGGATTTGGGTTTCTTTGCAAGATATGGATTTCATTTTAAATTGTATTCACACACACACACACACACACACACACACACACATATATATATATATATATTTAGTGCCGTTAACAATAGACATAGTCTCGAATTGCTTTACAGACCCCAAGACCGCTACCCCCTAGAGCAAGCACTTAGGCAACGGTGGCAAGGAAAAACTCCCTTTTAACAGGAAGAAACCTTGTGCAGAACCCAACTTCAGAGGGGGGACCCATCAATTGCGTCTGAACCAGGCTGCTCCCCCTCAAGAACCAGGCTGCAGTCTGTGTTTCAGCAAAAACTTTCACTTCCCATGGCTCCTTAATTCATACTCTCCCCTTCTCCTGCCCCCTTTACAGGAACAGTTTTATTACAGTGCAAGGTAAGGGAGATCAAAGCGCTCCTCAGCCTCAGAGAGGTTTTATCGTCTGCCCTCTTTCTTTCTTACACTATTTTCCACGGACGAGAGCCGCCCATGCATCTGTTTTCCCCCACGCCCGTCTCCCTCCCTCCCTCCACCGCAGGCAGGCAGGCCTGCCCCACCCTGGACATTAAAGAACAATAAAGTCCATAAAGTGGAAACGCATCTGAGAGGGTGTTCACCAATCTGCCGTAAATCGGTAGAGTGCACGCTCTCCTTCTTTCTCCTCGTAGCATCAATAATGCTGCACACACACACACACCCACACACACACACACACACTCACACACACACACAAACTTTTAGCTCCTCACCTTGTATTGCCAGTGCAGCAAGAAACACTTGTGTGTGATGAATACACACTTCAGATTCTTTATGATTCAGCAGATCTTGCATTTTAGGGGGCGGGTTATTGTGTGCCTTTCAGAGTTTAAGTTGACTTGGCAGTCTGTGTGTGCGTGTGTGTCTGTGTGTGTGTCTGTGTGTGTGTGTGTGTGTGTGTGTGTGTGTGTGTGCGCGTGTGTGTGCGTGTGTGTGTGTGTGTGTGTGTGTGTGTGTGTGCGCGCGCGCGCGCGCGCGTGCGCGTGCGTGTGTGTGCGTGTGTGTGTATCTCCTTCTAATCTGCATCACATCATCCTTCACTACATGCCTCTTGTGGAGGGAAATGTCCCATTCCTCTGAAACACACACAAGTTTTGTAAAGAGGCTGTGTCACACCCACACACATCACTCAGGCAGTGGATCCCTGAGGATAAGAAGCTAGTATTCTACACATCTTAGGCTTTCACCAGTGTGACCTGGATCGCTTGGTTTTGGCTGCGCGTATTGCGAATATTTTATGATTAAGTGAGCAAATGTTTCGCAGATGTTCAATAATGTCGAAGATTATGCGTCCTTACATGCGGCTTTGATTCCTCATTAAAATAAGAAGCCGTGATAAATCATATAAATTTGCTCGCAATTCCCCTTCAGTTTCCTCACCCGTCTGACAGCAGATCTCCCTCACTGACTGTAGTGGTGACTCAAAAAAAAAATAAGAAAGAAATAAAGATTTTTTTTTTGCTTAAACTCGTGACTGAGATACAGTGTGTCCTACAACGACCTCGTTGGCATGGAAACTCTCTCTACACCACTGTCCCGATGATTAATAGTCTCTTATTAAGCTAGGAGGCATCCAACCAGGAAATGGATAGCAATCACAGAGTGCAAATTAGGCCCACTTATATTTTGGGAACATAGAGTGCCAAGGTGCCTTAGCTGTCTGGTTCAGTGCAGGGTATTTGTCAGATGTTCAGCAAACTCCCATCTACTGTTGTGTTACTTTAAGCCCAGAGTGTTAGGTGTGAAATCGGGGATTGACTAAAGTAATATTTCTCATTTTGAAAAGCTTACCTTCTCGCCTATTTCACCTCTCAGTCCTTCATCTCCGATGTCACCCTGAGAGAAAAAAGAGTTTGAAGCATTTAGTACAGGCCCATGTACACTGAAAGAAGGTTTTAAAAGCTTAGCAAAGTAAGCAAAGTGTCGATTCATATAGAGGCTCGTTCTGGTGGAGCTATAACAGATCAAGGTCATATCAGGGTTAGATCTGTTCCGGATTCAGCTATTTGGAAAGGCAACCTTTCAGTTAGCATAGCCATCTTTCCGCTAATTCAGCCAAATGCACTGAGAACCTTTTAGTTAGCATAGCCATCTTTCCGCTAATTCAGCCAAATGCACTAGGAACCTTTTAGTAGGTATAGTTATCTTTCTGCTAATTCAGCTGAATGCATTGGTGCATAGTTAGGCTAATGGCAGTAATTTCAGAGACATTAGCGACGTTAGCTCATAAGTCGCTGTCCTTAATGTCCTTCACAGATAATCAGGACATGAATGCCTGGCATCCGTCCTTCTTGACGAACGTTCCCTCGGAAGGGTGCAGAGGGAGGGCCAGACCCTTGAGATGCCTTTGCTTCCTTCAGTGACAAACGTGCCAATGTGCTAACCGAAGTGACTCACGACTCTCCCCTCCTCTACCCAGGAGAATTCTGGGAAATGGCTGGAGTCTCAGCTTGCCAGATTCACTCGCGGCCAACGATAGCAAATAAAATCATTAGTTTGGGAGAGGTTGGCCATCTCTGTTTAGGAGTTTGACTAGCCTCCTAATTGTGTATGATTACACTCTCGCTCATTCT
>NC_045169.1:22979623-22984623 GCF_900700415.2 Clupea harengus | reverse complement strand
CAACCCCCACTCTGCTCTAGTCTAGACGATGTGATTTAGAGTCAGGAGCGCTCGTGACTGGTGCCTAATGATCTAACACTCCGAGGCTGTGGTTAACTGTGTGTGTGCGTGTGTGTGTGTGTGTGTGTGTATGGAGGGGTGGCTGTGTCTGTGTGTGTGTGTGTATGGAGGGGTGGCTGTTTGTGTGTGTGTGTGTGTGTGTGTGTGTGTGTGTGTGTGTTTGTGTGTGGAGGAGTGGCTGTGTGTGTGTGTGTGTGTGTTTGTGTGTGAAGGAGTGGCTGTGTGTGTGTGTGTGTGTGTGTGTGTTTGTGTGTGGAGGAGTGGCTGTGTGTGTGTGTGTGTGTGTGTGTGTGTGTCTGTGTGTCTGTGTGTGTGTGTGTGTGTGTGTGTGTATGTACAGTGTACACTGTAACCCAGCCTCTCAACCATCCCCACATCCACACACGTCTGCGCTGCTTCCCTATAACAAATGAAGCAGAGAGAGTGTTTATTAGCAGACGGGCAACCTGGCTGATTTCTTACCGCAGCAGCCTGAGAGACCCCTCTCTCTGTTTAGAGCTCAACGGAAATAGCCGTGACTTATTTTGATTTCATTAAGGCAATTAATTTTAAATTTGCCGTGGCCTCAAACCACTTCCAAAGCAGCCTGACCGCGTGACTCAGACCCTGGGCGCAATGAGACGGCCTCAGCCTCAGCCTCAGCCTCGGTTAAAGCAGAGACGCAGTACGACTGTGTACACGGAAGCATCACGGGCCGGTTCAACTGGAGGCTAACGCTGGTCTGAAAAGGAGGGCTGATGGAGAACCCATGCTGACGTGTCACAGGATTCCAACACACACACACACACACGCAACCGCATAGACACACACAAGAGCGTACACACACACAGACGCGCACTCACATGCACACACACAAGCATACACACACATACACAAACACACACACTCACCACATAGACACACACACAAGCGTACACACACACACACACACAGACGCACACTCACATACACAGACACACATATGTGCACACACACACGCACAACCGCAAAGACACACAAGCGCACACACAGACGCACACACACACACGCACACCAAACCACTGGGGACTAGTATCTGTCGAGAGAGGACATTGCAGGAGAACAGGAACAGTCTTATTAGGTAACCGCGGCAACCGCGGTACAGCCTGACAGCTACCTGACGCAGGCTTGACAGAAGAGGCCCATCTGCTGTCCAAGTCTCTCCCACTGGGACAGAGGAACCTCCTCATCCTCCTCCTCCTCCTCCTCCTCGTCCTCCTCCACCGCTGGCCTGTACTTTCTGTCTCTCCGTCCCCATCAGTCTACTCCCCCCCCCTCTCTCTCTCTTTCTCTCTTCTCCTCTCTTCCTTTTCTCCTTTGTGCTGTCACCGTGTGTTTGCTTTATCCAGTGTTCTTTTCAAACTCTCACGACATGCACACATGATGACCCCCATGAGCATTAACTGTATTTATATGCCCATAGTAAGCCCAGAGGTACTGCCACTGTCATTCAAAGTAAACTAAGACTTTAATGAGAAAATCGCAAATTCTGCTTTTCCCTATCCTCATCGGGGTTAGAAAGTACTGAATTCTGCCTTGTTTTATGTGCCACGGCCTTTGTTTTTCAGTACGTTTTTAAAGTAGTGAATTCTGCCTCGTTTTATGTGCCACGGCCTTTGTTTTTCAGTTCGTTTTTAAAGTATTGAATTCTGCCTTGTTTTATGTGCCACGGCCTTTGTTTTTCAGTTCGTTTTTAAAGTACAGCGCTGATCAGAGCATCAAGCACACATCACACATCAGTCACCCATGTTGGGCAAGCGGTGCCAAGGGGGATGATAATGATAATTACAGGTGCCCATGCTGGACAGTCTTCAACTCACCTTAGATCCTGGAGGGCCCTCCGGTCCCTGGGAGAGAGAGAGAGAGAGAGAGAGAGAGAGAGGGAGAGAGAGAGAGGGAGAGAGAGAGAGAGAGAGAGAGAGAGTCATGAGGTATGAAATAATAGTTTCATCTGCCAGCATTGTCCCTGCAGACAGCCTCACCCAGTCCCCGTATTAACAGCAGCGGAGCGAGAACAAGCTCTCTAGGCCTTCTGGACAAAGCAGGAAATCACAACCAGCCACCAGCCTGTTTTTAATGGGTGATTCATCAGACGTTCTGTTTACCTCCTTTGTTCATTCGCCTGGATCGCAAATAGGGCTTCATAATGCCGCACGGACAAAGATAATATCTTTAATTTTCCTAATCCCCCCGCTCCTTCCATTCACCACGGCAGCATTCTGCTGGCTGACCGCCGTAGCGTTAGATTAGTTCTTCTCTTCCTTTTTTTTCCATCTATTCTTTCTTTTGTTTTCAGGAGAAAGGCAAGCAAACATGATTTGATCGCATTCATGCCATTCATTTACAAACCACCTCTAAAAGCGAAAAAAGCAAAGCAGCCCGGCCCGGCCCGGCCCGGCCCTGTCTGTGTTTCGGCCGGCCAGCCGCAGCTAAATAACTCTCTGGCCTCCGTCTGCCGCGGATGTGAGGAAGTAGTGCGGTGAGTGTGTGAGCGAAGAGTTCCTCCCTGATTGCAAGAACAGAGATGTCTCCTCCCAAACATGATGCAAAAAAATAAAAAGAAAGAGAAGAGAAGAGAAGAAAGAAAGGAAAGAAACAAACAGATGTTCTTGTGATTCAGACGTGGAAACGATGAACGCTGACCCCTGTCACCCCGGCCGTCTCCCTCCTCTCTGGACGCCCGGGGGGACTTAGTCATGGGAAAACGCTCCGCTGATTGACAGCTGAGCCGTGGAGACGCTGCTGTGAGCGCCCGGCGGAGCCTCCGGTCCCCTGCTCGCGGGGTCGAGCCCCTTGAGCTCGCGTTGTCTCAGTCCGTCGTCACGGGACACGGGACTCATCCAGAGCGCCGAGGAGGAGGAGGAGAACACAACAGAACAAAACTCTTCTCCTCGCCCGCCTATCCGCGGAACCAGACCGTGCCATCTGGCTCGTCACTCCTGTCCTCCTCAGACAGGGAATGGGGTGGGGTGTGTGGGCGTGTGTGTGTGTGTGTGTGTGTGTTAGCGCATGTGTGTGGGGGGATTCTTATGATGTTGACCCAGTCAACCTGCACGAGGCCGGGGCAAAAGCAGTCGTAGGTCTGTGAGTGATCTCCGCCTGTTCTGGGTAATGGACCGAGGGCCCCACTGTTGGCTCCAGGCAATGAATCATGGGAGTGTGCTAATGTACGGACACACACACACACACACACACACACGCACGCTAACGTACGGACACACACACACACACACACACGATAATGTACGGACACACACACACGCTAACATACGGACACACACACACACACACACACACGCACGCTAACGTACGGACACACACACACACACACACACGATAATGTACGGACACACACACACGCTAACATACGGACACATACACACACACACTAATGTACGAACACACACACACACACACACTAATGTACGGACACACACACACACACACACTAATGTACGGACACACACACACACGCTAATGTACGGACACACACACACACACACACACGCGCGCTAACGTACGGACACACACACACGATAACGTACGGACACACACACACACGCTAACGTACGTACACACACACACACACACGAGGACAGGCTCACCACAGGCCCCTGGGGTATCATGTTGCTCTCTCTTTCTCTCTCTCTCTCTCTTTTTTTCTCCCAGTACGATCGGTCTCTTTCTCTCTCTCTATCTTTCTTTCTTTCTCTCCCTCGCTCGCAGCGAGTGATGGATTTTCACGGTGCGTATCGCGTTGGGAGGGAGCACACAGAGATTCTCCATATGCCTGAAGGAGGAAATGTGTGGTCGGTTGCCTTGCAGACGTTAGCCTACATCTCAATCAGCCCCTGTCATTGTTCCAGGGCAAACGTGGGGGCCGGGGGGTGGGGGTGGGGGTCATCTTTATTTGCTGCTGTAGGCACTCAGGCCCAGACAAAAGGAACCAGGGACTTCTGGGTCGTGGGCTCTTGACGGCGGGGCCCAGACCCCATATGACTTCTGCTTAATGTTTCCCCTTTCATGGACCAGATTTGTCTCTTCAGCAGTCGCTTGCTCTGGTTGCTCGTATGAATAGCCTTTTCTCTCATCTTTCATTGGTCGAACACACACACACACACACACACACACACACACACACACACGCTGCACACACGTGCTTCTTCTTTTGTGGATGTTGCCGTGTTCTGAGCACGCTCAGTAGGGCTAATTAGGTAGGCTGTACCTGAGAGTGCTCAAGTCACATCCTTCACCTGAGGAGCTTTTAAGGGGAACTCAAGAGCTATTCAGGCAGGCTTTGTGTATTTAGCATCGACTTTACCTTAGGAGCTTTTAAGAGGAACTCAAGAGCTATTCAGGCAGGCTTTGTGTATTTAGCATTGACTTCACCTAAGGAGCTTTTAAAGGGAACTCAAGAGCTATTCAGGCAGCTATTTAGCATTGACTTTACTGTTTCCTTTTATTACCTTCCTTTTCCCTTTGTTGTGTTTACGTCCTTGCACTCTATCTTGTAGGGAAGATATTAAATGCAAAACATGAAAGCAAGCTATGCAAGTGGTTTGGCGAAACATTTTTTTTATGACAAATTACACAGTCATGCTGAACATAATGGCTGTGCTAAATAGCTTCATAACTGAATCAAGACTTCAGAGCTGAATTGAAAGCAGCCACTGAATGACTAAGTAACACACAGTGCAAAGGACTCGGCTCTGGATAGCAAGCAGGGACTGATGGAGTCCATAGCGCACACACACACACACACACACACACACACACACACACACACAGACAGACACACACACACACACACACACACACACACACACACACACACACACACACACACACACACACACAGGACTCCGCTCTGGAAAGCAAGCAAGGACTGATGGTCCATAGCTGAAGGAGTCTGAGGACTGATG
>NC_045169.1:22959623-22974623 GCF_900700415.2 Clupea harengus | reverse complement strand
CATTCAACATGATCCATTATCACCCATTCAACATGATCCATTATCACCCATTCAACATGATCCATTATCACCCATTCAACATGATCCATTATCACCCATTCAACATGATCCATTATCACTCATTCAACATGATCCATTATCACTCATTCAACCAAGGCATTCACTTCTCTTTTATACCAAGTACACAGCATTGTCATCATCTGCACAAAACACCAAGAGCCAACTGAGCCATGTATTCTCTCCCCGGTGTCATGTTTTGCCATAAATTGCCGTAGATCTTCGGTAATTTCCCTAAACCCGTCATTTGAAGGCCCACCCACCTGCCCTGCTGCAGCAGCAGACTGCTTTGAGAGGCACTGCATTTTTTTTAAATTATGTTTTTGTAAACGTGACAATTTCAGCTAACATTTCTAATTCAAAGCCCCTTCCTCAAAGTAAGAAAGACAAAGACACTTGCAAATAGAAAAACCCTTTGATCCCTTCAAAGAAAGCCAGGACATTGTTTGTGGTTCACAGGGGTGACTCAATTCATGTGACGATGTTCGTTCGTCGACATCCCTAGGGGTGAGTCATGCACAAAGTCTTTTTCGCTCTGCCAGAGGGTCGGCGAGATCACCCCCAATCTACTGGAAAAATGGAACAAACGAGTGCAAGTTTTTCTAAAAAAAAAAGAACGACTGGAAAAAGCTGAAAACCGTAATGATCTAAGTTTGGAGCGAAAGAGATAAACAACACTTAATATATTTACACCAGCGCTCAGCACCGTGCCAGAGCTCCACAGATCAACCTGGAGCCCTCGGAGGCTTTTACTGCCGTGCTGCGTTTAATCGACAGGATTTCTGTTTTTCAATGTTTTTTAGGTTTTTTTTGGTCTCTCTCTTTCTCGCCGTCAAAAGGGTACATAAATTAACACACCCTGCCACTGAGAAGCCCAGCACACATGGAAGGAGTTACGCTTGATGGAGAATGAGGCGTGTAAATATAAAAATTGTAGAATTTGGACAGATTCTTGGACATGGTGGCAAGCTCATGTTCCTTTACTCGTTTTTTTGTTTTGTTATGTTTTTTTTTTTATATATTTCTCGTCGAGATATTAAGGAAGAGGGCTGAGCAAGGAGGTCATCTTGTGTTCATGCCTCTCTACACAAGCGGCTTGGCCTTGTGTTTCCCTGCTCTGGGGGTGTATGCCAGGCACAGGGGGGTTTTACCCTAAGGGTAAGGGCAATCCAGTAACCTGTGACTGCGCATAGTGTTAGCAATGCCAAGGTCATGAGGTCAAATCTCAGAATCCACACGTTACTCAAATAGATGTATGGCTGTATGGAACCTTGAAGCTCTTCCGGAAAAGGCTGCTTTGTTTAGAGGGGATGGTTCTAACTTTGCCAAGGTCATTGGTTCAAATCCCCAAAAGCATCCACACGCATGGAACCATCACAACACCCTCTGTAGTACAGGACAGAGCTGTGGTCAAAATGCATATGCATATACATAGCCCAAATACATTAAGTTACTTCATTTTGGAGACGCTTTTTCCAAAGTAGCGTGCAGATATACATTTTTGTCAGTATGTGTTTTTCCCCTGGGTATCAAACCCATGACCTTGGGGTGGTTGGCACCGACCCCTCTACCAGTTGAGCCCCAGGGAACAAAATGACAAAGACGGAAAAGAAATGGCTCTGGCTGTAAGTGTGGAAGCCCTTACCGGTAGTCCAGGGACCCCTCGTGGGCCATCTTTGCCCGTGTCCCCTGGTGGTCCCCTGGGCCCGGGTGGCCCGGGAGGTCCTGGAGGTCCTGGAGGTCCAGCTGACCCCTGATCGCCCTGTGGGGGGGGGGGGGACAAAACAAAACAAAAAAAAACAGGACAGTGGTGTTGACATATGAGACTGTGACGACCCCACGTGAACTTCCTGTCACACGGGGGGCCAGTCGCAGAAACAGATCAGGAACAACAGCAGAACAACAGAACTGAGGCACTACGAGGGTTCTATGGTTCTATTAATGAGGGCGGAGTGATGGATGTACGGGCCGAGGGAGGTTCTGTTGGACTCCGCAGAGGGTGATTTGTTCTCACCGTGTAAGTTAAGACAACGACAACACAGAGGGTAGGCCCTGTGAAGCGCGGACAGCCCTCCCCCGTTTGAGTGCTATGATTTATGCCTGGCCTACATGGAGGAGTCCCGAATGGGGACTTCTCACTGTAATTGCACATAATTATTCCCAGCGACTGAAGACACGAAGACATCCATCTTATTGATCAATGCCGGGACTTTATAGCTGTCAGCACACAACAAAATACCTGTCCTCTTGCATTAGCCCAGGCATCCGTATGGCATATTTACGCCTGTTCTGGTGGTACCAATTGGAAATCTGTTCTTTTTTCACTCGAAACTCACTGATATTTGTTTTATAATCACTTGCTGCCACCACCGCATAAGAGTGTGTGTTTGTTATCTCTAGTGTGAAGCCTTGCAGTCTTTTCAGTCATATTCTACTAGTCTGTTCTATGTTCATCTTGTTATCATCATTTTAAAAGTAATTAATCACTCAACCAATTAATCAGTAATCAGTACAAATGCTAAGTCCTGACTGGCCTGGCCCAGAAGCAAGCTGGGAGGCTTATGGATGGAGCGGAGAGGAAAAGTTCAGGTGCAAAGCCTTATGGGATAGAGGAAGACCAACCAAGAAGAGAGGGAGTAAGAGAAGAGAGGAGAGGAAGAGGAAGAGAAGAATGAGAGGACAGGCACTACCTTAATGAGTCGGCGTTTAATGAGCTGCTGATCAGCTGAAAGAAAGCCATGATTGATCTTAGGGAAGACCATCTGAGCAGGAGAGGGAGGTGCACAGGTCGCGGAGGTCAAATGTCAAAGGTCAAAGGTGAGAGAGGTTGGAGAGGAGAGAGCCCAATGAAGTCCCGGAAGAAGAGGAGGAGCAGGAGGATTGTGTTTTGTTTGTTTGTTTTCAGGAGACGACGACGACGGAGAGAATGGGAAATAGAGACAAGGAAAAAAAAAAGAATTAGATTAGACATGTTTGAGCTGGGAGGCCCAACTCAGTGCCTTCATGGTCGGGCAGAGGTCCACACTATTCCACCACGGTGGCCCAGTCAGCCTGGTCCAGCCGCTCCACCCCACCCAGGACCAGAGAGGCCCGTTTGGACCCCGCTCATCGCCAGAAGCCACAATCCCCACCAGGAGGAGGAGGAGGAGGTGGGGAGGGGGGTAGGGGGGGTGGCCGGACACCAGGCAGAGTTTGGCCGAGGGGAGAAATGGGAACCTCTGCCCAATGAAAGCACTGTCATCACAATGGCGCCTCGTGACAAGCCACACCACAGGAGCTGCACACACACTCTGAGCGCGAGCACACACACACACGCACACTGCGGACCCGACGCTGTGTCTCTAGCTCTGGTCAGAGTGTAACGGGGCCCTGGTGGACAATACTTACAGATGGCTGGAGAGGCCCTTCAGCTCGCATTAATAGAGGCATATTTTTGGGTAAAATGACTGCCTTTATGGGGTGATTTCAGAGACTTTCCATAGATCGTGCCACTGTAAATGTATTTCTTGAATGAGGAGCGGGGACCACAGTTCCCGAGGAGCGAGATTTTTTTTTTAAATGTTCAACAGCCCGATGAAAATGGCTGATTGGACATAGAGGTTTGTGGCAAAACCGTAGGCATGTGCTCTAAAAACATTTTGCCACTTTAGTTTTATCATTTCAAGAGTCCCCCCCACCCTTACCCAGCCCTAATGCCCTAATGGACAGTGGCCAGACCAGGTCTTGGTTAGAAAATATCAATTCTGTTTCTAATCAACAACCCATTACTGCTGTATAAAAAGCTACCTTCACAGTAGGGATTAGTGCTTTCATTGGACCCTGGCACCTCGTACGGAAAGGAAACCCCCAGATTTTCTGGAGAGCCTGGAGGTGGCTTGGGGCTCTGGCGACGAATGATTTTTGGGGGAGATTAATCGGAGCCTCTTGCGCCTGGCCTAACTCTGTCAGCAGCTTGGCCCCCGTGTGTGTGTGTGTGTGTGTGTGTGTGTGTGTGTGTGTGTGTGTGTGTGTGTGTGTGTGACGAGGGCCCCGGTGTCCGAGTGTCAGCGCTCAGGGTGTGCCACCAGCCGAGGGGTGTGACGCGGCACGTACGCCACTCTAACAAACCTTCACAGTGAGGATCTGATTGCTGTGCAAAGCAGCCAAGGTAGGAAGCCCAGGCAGTCCCTGAAGATAGACACACAACACAAGGTGGCATAGCAGCAAGACACCAGCACACACACACAATCACACACACACACACACACTAGCACATACACACAATCTCACACACACAATCACACACACACACCAGCACATACACACAATCACACACACACGCACGCACACACAAGCACATACACACAATCTCACACACACAAAAGCAAATACACATAATCACACACACACAGGCACACACACACACACACACACACACACAAGCAAATACACACAATCACACACACACACACACACACACACACACACACACACACACACACACACACACACACACACACAGAAACAGGCAAAAAGTAACAAGAGCGTTAGCAAACACATTCCGCAGCTGAAGAGTCAAGCAAGCTCTTGGCTTCAGCCTTTCAAAGATGATAAAAAAACAACCCTGAGAGTAGCACACCGGGGACGACCCCGGCCCTGATACAGCCCTGATGCGGACCAGGTCTGGCCCTGGTCTGGCCCTGGTCTGGCCCAGTGTCTGCTACTCTCAAGGAGGTAAAGAAGCCTCAAAGTGCAACAAAACTTTTCACTGTGCTAATCCAGAGGGCTTTGAAACCTATTTTCCATTTCTTTGTTTGGAATCAAGTCCAAATTTGCATTCAAACTCTAAATAGTTGTCATATTCTTCTGATTCGGCTGACTTGCATGTCAGAGTCATTATGCGTTATGAGCTACGCCAAAGCAGTGAGCTTTGATGTCGCTGTTTGCAGTTGTGCCAAACACCCTCTCTCAGCTGCCGAAGATAAATTATTCGTCAAATGAAACAAACCCTGTTTTTTTTAATTCTCTTTAAACACACCTGATTCCAGTTTCCACATAAGCGAATAGCTTTTTAATCATTCTGTCTGATTTGCTTTTCCAGGATTTGAGGGTTTCCAGTATTATAAGTACTTGCCTCTGTGCTTTCATTGAAGGTGCCACAGACTGTGAAAAGTTCTGCCTACCGCAAAAGCAGGAAGATACAGGGGATGGTCCATAACTACAGATTTATGATTGACAATCACTCAGAGATCGCGACAGCGATGAACTATTTAAAGGTGTCATGATTCTAATTACCATTAATTTTATGTCAAAATTAAATGGTGTCATTTTGTCTGTAATTATCTGCCAAATTCATTCAAGGGGGTAATTTTCTCTCTTTCCTCTGAGTAGATTAATGGAGGTATATAGTTTTGAGTGCTTCAGAGAGGTAAGATTCAGACGAGTTGAACAGCAAATTGAACACAGAAATGCAAATGTCGGAGGAAACGGCTGAAAGTTCCATCTCTATAAAGGGAAACGTAACGAGCGGGAAGTCGTTTAAATTTCATGGCTCATTAGGAGAGGTGGACTCAGCGGGACGGACGCTGTCTTCGATGTCTACGCTCCGCGGGCAAAGATGCTACGCTTAGATGCTCCTACTGTTCCTACTGGAAGCCAGGATCGGCTAACGTTTCCCACCGACTTACATGCTTTCGACCGCAAGTGGCTTTTGGGTCGGAACGAGAGCCGACGCTTGAGGACTGAGAGAATCGGCTTAACAAAAGCGTCACGCATTAAACTCTTTGCGCTATGTGCTGCTCCGCGAAAGAAAAAGCCTGGCAGAGCAGTTCTGGAGTTCCGTACTGTTAGCTTTACGATGGTCTTGATCAATTTACTAGGAGACAGTGAGAGTTAGTGCTTTAACAGGATGCCTGTGGTAGATTTATGATGCCTGTCGCAACTATCTCCCGCTGGCTTGGCCACAGCTTCGCCTCAGCAAGCTCATAGTCTTGTGTCGAGAAACTACCCTTCTGTCCGACTGCTTCGAAAAGTTCATATGACTCAGGGAGTCTGCCAGAAATCATTCCTTGAGTTTTTTCCTGGTCTCTCTCTTTCTTTCTTTCTGTCTTTCTCTCTTTCTCTAATTCCTGCAGGGAGATGGGGATGAGTTGTGGCAGTATCCAGACACCCTGGGAAGGTGTGTCCTTGGGCATCTCCCAGATTTGATCTCGCCCGAGAGGGGCAGGGAGGCGCTGACACAGCGGTTGACTGAGAATCCCAACCATTCAGAAAATCACTGCGTTCTTCCACCGCCCTCGGAAACTTAAGTGTTTTTGTGTTGGGGTGGTGTAACCATGCCATTCGGGCCCGTGACCATAGGATTGCTGTCGGACCTCCGCTAAATGGACGTTGTGGTGAGGATTAAAACCAGACATGGCACTGAGGTCACCAATCAGACCCAATCTCTCCCCCAAAACGCTACACCCCTCCCGGCTGAAACTGGAATGCAGTGGTAGGGTGGCTGTGCCCTCTCCCACGAGACCCTCTCGCATGGTGGCCAGTCCAATATGGTCACCAGACTGAATTAATGCATCGCCTCTCCAGTCACGCGAAGTACGGTCACTGCTTGAACCGACGTGCCCCTCACGTCCGGCCTGGTCCGTCTGAAGGGACCACAGCTGACAGTGCGCTGTGGTTTCATGTGAAGATACTCTATATTTCACGTAATGTCTATGCCTATTCCTGTCTTTGGGGGGACTACAGAAAAAACCCATGTAAGTGTATACAGTATCTGAGTCCACGTTTTTGGAATTAAAGTCATGTTACCGTGAGGCCAGACTCGGGCTACCATCTGCTATAGTGAATGCTTTGATATATGCCTGGCATCAAACTTTGCCTCCCCCGTGTGTTTCGCATGCAAGCTTGTCAAGCTCATCTTCCACTGGCAGAGATGTTTTCATGAGGACTGGGCTATATAGTTGTCACATCTCCGTTACACTGTGACAACTTCATTTTATTTACATACATTTTTTGTTTTATGATATACTTATATGGACTAAGAAGTAGGTCTACGCGTGTCTTTGCTCGGATGCGCATCTTAAAGAGGACCTCTTATGCTCATTTTCAATGTTCACAATTTTATTTTTGGGGTCTACTAGAATAGTTTTACAGGCTTCAATGATCCAAAAGCACATAATGTTTTTCATATTGAACATCTCTATTTACCATCTGTCTTTGTTACTCCTGTCTTTACCATTCCAAAAGTTACAAATATGTCAAATATGCCACCAGCCCAAAATATTTAAAGCATTTACAATCCACCCACCCCCCCACTCAGTGTTATCTCAGTGGAAGTAAGGCATTTACCCAAACTAAGGAGAGTAGTAAAATCTTAACAAGTGTGTAATGAAATCCCACACAGCCTCCTGCCACTAATTTGGCTTTACGAAGGGACACAGGTGGCGGGCTGACACTTGTGTTTGTGTAAGTGGCGACTGTTTTATTTGTTGCTTGAGCTCACTCTGTGACCCCGTGACCTTACGCCTCTCTGCCTGGGGGGCTGACGCAGACAAATCACCCCCATCTGTCATTCGGTGGACAGGCGTCTGAACCGACTTCCTGTGTCATGCCCAGAGGAAGCCACAGTGCTAACACGAGAAGGAGCTTTTTAAGTTAAAAGATTGATTGAAGAAAGAGTCAACACGACGCGGTGCTTTGTATCATATTATAACATGTATTAAATGCATTATAACGTATTAAAGAGGGGAGCTTCCTCTGTTACTAACATGTGTGTTATTCTCCTCTCTGTCCCAAGGGTGTTGTTCTAGGATGGGGGCACAAAAGCACACAGCAAACACATGTGGTCGTAACACCTAGCTATTTTGCTAACGCTATTTGCCTCGTATATTTTTCATTGTGTCTACTTGGTCTACGGCGACCAATAACCCTCAGACAGTCCTTGCGTATCTCTCAGGGTTTGCTAACGGCGAGATGTTAAAGGCTAAACTTACTTTTATTTTTACAACCGCCAAATGCGAAGGGCAAGAATCACATCTCCGGTTTCACTCATCGAGGTCGGCACTCATCGAGCCCTCCGTAATGTTGTTCCTCCGCATTTACCTACTAATTCGGTGCGTGGAGTCTATATGTCATCTGGGGCTAATTTGATTTGGTTGGGAGTTAGTCTCGCCTCGCCTTCCTGTGGTTCTCAACCCCTCAGCCTGAGCTGACGGGGGGTGTGTGGGTGGGGGGCTTATGATGGTAAAGTAATTAGACCAGTGAGCCTCTTCTTCCCTTTAAAGACCTTTAAATCTCTGTTTATTTGAAAGGAGATCTTCATGGTATGGGGGTTAGCCGGGAGGGCTATTCTTTCGTCTGCCCCTTCGCGTACCGTACCTCCAAAACACAAACTGAACCGCGTCACGGTAGATGACTTCTAGCTCTCCGGTTTTTAAAATATGGACAAATCGGCGGCTAAGCCTGGCCATTCGATCTGGATGGATGACCAGCGCCCAAAGCCAGGTCAGTCGCCGGAGCGATTGATTCACTTTGAGCCTTTTGTCTCGTGTTTCTCCTGCAGTCTCAAGCCAGCACGCTGCATTTCTGCTGTTCTGAGTAAAACACACCAGATGAAAATGTCAGCTGCAGCACCTAACAAATGGCCTATCGCGTGATTGGAATCAAATCTAGATATTACCCCGGTCCGATAACACTTTACTTGAACCCTGCATCATATAACTGGCGGAACAGCATAGACAGCTTATAGCTCCTTATGACAGGCTATGACATCTGCTATGACATGTATGCTACATGGTTAAGTCAGTCCTATGACGTAGGGTTCAATTAAAGTGTTCTGAAGTGTTGTACGTCTGGAGTGGTTCCGGCCCATTGGGCAGCGGTCCAGTGGATTGCTGCCAAATCCCCAACAGCAGAGGCCCAGACCCAGTCTTGGAAAGGGAATGTCCTCAAAAGAGGAGCTCTTTCGTCTCAGCAGTCATTAGGGGGTTCAGCTGAGTGTGTGTGTGTGTGTGTGTGTGAGTGTGTGTGTGTGTGTGTGTGTGTGTGAGTGTGTGTGTCCTCATAAACACCACGGTCTTATTACACCGAATTCACCCAATCGGATTCACCAACGGTAGGAAGTGACCCCACCCACAGGTGCCACTGAGTGACAGATGGACCCGTGGAGGGGCGTGTGTGTGGAGGTGTGTGTGTGTGTGTGTGTGTGGAGGAGCGTGTCTGTGGAGGTGTGTGTGTGTGTGTGTGTGTGGAGGAGCGTGTGTGTGGAGGTGTGTGTGTGTGTGTGTGGAGGAGCGTGTGTGTGGAGGTGTGTGTGTGTGTGTGTGGAGGAGCCTGTGTGTGGAGGTGTGTGTGGGAGGTGTGTGTTTGTGTGTGTGTGTGTGGAGGTGTGTGTGTGTGTGTCTGTGTGTGTGTGTGTGTGTGGAGGAGCGTGTGTGTGGAGGTGTGTGTGGGAGGGCGCCTGTGTGGCTTGCCCTGTGGGGGGGGAGACTGAGAAGTCAGGGATGATTAAGAGGAGCCTGCTACTGGGCCAGTAGACAGACAGCCACGGCTGAAGCAAGCCTACCTCTGCCGCCTCTCACAGTTAACCTCCACATGCTCTCCTGCCTCACGGGGGACAAACAATTAAAGGCACTTAAGCCCACTCAGGCCTTCGCCTGGTCTGGCCAGCACCATGATGGATAGGCCCAACATACGCCGAGTGGCAGGGGACAGCCAGAAGGAGGGGGGAACGAGAGAGAGAGAGAGAGAGAGAGAGAGAGAGAGAGAGAGAGAGGCAGGGTGACGGGGGACTGGAGGGGGGGTCTGAGGGAGAAGTGGCGAGAGAGAGGTCAGCTGACGCAGTGAAATGAAAACAAACTCTGGTGTGGTCTGGAGTCTCCTCCATCGGGGGAGAACCTCACTTTCTGCTCCAGCAGAGAGAGAGAGAGAGAGAGAGAGAGAGAGAGAGAGAGAGAGAGAGGGAGAGAGTGATGACTCGAAACGAGACGGCGTTGCTAAGCGATATTTGAACGAGATAAGAACGTGATTTATTTCATAATTTTCGGGACCCGCGGCGAAAGCCTGCGCCTCATTACTATCATTTAGATGGTGCGAATCTATCAAGATGTCAGAGACGTCAGGCTGAAAGTGATTACTGTTCTGCAGGCAGCTCCTTGTGAGGAGTGACTCATATGTCATTAGATTGGAGATAATAGCAGGGGCCCGCTCACTGCTGGAAAATCAAACCCGTCTTAAATTTCACCAAAAGCCAATAACATTTTCCTCTTTATATTTTGGTCTGCCGTTTTTTTTTTTTTCTAGTCTCATCTGCGGCCCGATACGGTGCTCTTTGTTCAGGAAAAAACAAAGAGGAAAAAAAAAAAGAAAAAAGTCGGCTGGAAAGCCGTTGAAAGAAACCAGAGAGCGTTTTTTTTTTTTCTCCTCTGAAAGGCCTCGGCCTCGCGTTCAGGCCTAATGGCTTCTTCAGGTGCTGGATCTCCTGTCCTCCCCTGTCTGCCTGCCTGCCACGGTCACCATTTGTAAAGCTGAGCGGAGTTGTGTTTGGCAGCGAACGCGGCGCGGTGCGGCGCGGAGCACAGCGCAGCGCAGCGCTGGACCAAGTCCACAGAATCCCACAAATGTCAGGCATGTTTGTACGTTCGCAGCTCCATACTCAATGCAAGACACACACACACACACAAGACACACAACGTACGCACACACACACACACACACACACACACACACACACACACACACACACACACACACTGGTCAGCAGCACATGAGCACAGACATGCAAAGGCAGGACACATACCCGTGGGCCTTGGTCACCAATGTCCCCCTGGAAGGAGAGAAGAGAATTAATTTTCATTTGGCAAAGGGGGGAGGTTCTGGTATCAAACCTCTGTACACACACACACACACACACACACACACACACACACACACACACACACACAAACACACTCACGCAAAGAGAGAGAGGGAGAAAGAGAGAGAGGGAGAGAGAAAGATGGGGAAGAGAGAAGGGATAACCATCTTGACATAATTCAAAACACATTGATGAGGGGAAAAATAATACTTGAAGCCTCAAACATTCATTGTGGTTGAGAGTAAAATCACTTATGATAACATAGACTGACATTGGTGGGGTTTTCGTCTGAAGGTGTGTGTATGTGTGTGTGAGAGAGAATGTGTGTGTGTGTGTGTGTGTTAGTGAAGACTTGGGGAAAGTCTGTTTGGTCTCTCTGACTCAGTGGCTTAGTCCTGGATCTTCTGCTGATTGAGATGTGTGTGTGTGTGTGTGTGTGTGTGTGTGTGTGTGTGTGTGTGTGTGTGTGTGTGTGTGTGTGTGTGTGTGTGTGTGTGTGTGTGTGTGTGTGTGTGTGTGTGTGTGTGTGTATGTGTGTGTGTGTGTGTGTGTGTGTGTGTGTGAGTGTGTGTGTGTGTGTGTGTGTATGTTCGAAAGAGAGAGTGTGTGGATGTGACAGAGAGAGTCTGTATACACTAGTAAGAATCAGTGTGTGTGTGAGAGAGAATGTGTGTGTGTGTGTGTGTGTGTGTGTGTGTGTGTGTGTGTGTGTGTGTGTGTGTGTGTGTGTGTGTGTGTGTGTGTGTGCGTGCGTGTGTGTGTGTGCGTGCGTGTGTGTGTGTGTGTGTGTGTGTGTGTGAGAGAGAGAGAGAGAGCGGGAGAAAAACCTGAATGTTTCATTGGTAGTCGTGAGTTTGCATTCTTAGGCTTAAAGTCTTTAAAGGCTTTCTGAGTTTCCTGACTATCTCTGTCTGCCATCTCATTTCATTTAGAGGCGATGTGAAACGGTGTGTGTGTGTGTGTGTGAGTGTGTGTGTGTGTGTGAGTGTGTGTGTGTGTGTGTGTGTGTGTGTGTGTGTGTGTGTGTGTGTGTGTGTGTGTGTGTGTGTCTGTGAAACGATTTGAGTAGAGTGGAGACATTACCATGAAGGAGCCTATATGGGGATGGGGGCCACTGAATTTAGAGAGACCAAACAGACTTTCCCTACGCCTTCACTAACACACCACACACACACACACACACACACACACACACACACACACACACACACTTGGTAACATGTGCTCCAGGGTCCACTCAGTGTGAGGGGCCCGTGGTTAAGGGCTCCACCAAATGCAAAGTGCAGCGTGACACTGAATCACAGAGGCGCTGACATTCTGTGCTAGTGTGTTCAGTTAAGGCTCAGAGAGGCACACACACACACACACACACACACACACACACACACACACACACACATTCTGTGCCAGTGTGCTCAGTTAAGGCTCAGAGAGGCACACACACACACACACACACACACACACACACATTCTGTGCCAGTGTGTTCAGTTAAGGCTCAGAGAGGCACACACACACACACACACACACACACACACACACACACATTCTGTGCCAGTGTGTTCAGTTAAGGCTCCATCAGTTCTTCATTTGTGTGTGTGGAAAACAGCTCCGAATCTATTTAGCGAAGGGGTGCTGCGCCTCACTGCAGCCGTGTATTATGGGATGACTGGAACGGCACAAGGCTGAGGGGGGGGTCTGGGGGGGGGGGGGGGTCTGAGGCACAGATGACACTGATCCTGAGCCAGTCCTGGGGCTTGAGTTTGGTACCCCGAGCACACGCGCTCATCACAAGGCCACAAGTTAGGGGCGCCTTGGCAACCTTGCATCCAGCACACACGCCCGCCTGTGTTATTAATGTTCATAAGAGTGTGTGTGAACGTGAGTAAATAGTGTGTGTGTGTGTGTGTGTGTGTGTGTGTGACTCCTGAAATCCCAAGGCAGCAGCGTTGGTTCACTCTCTCTCTCTCTCTCTCCATGTGGTGTGTGTGTGTGTGTGTGTGTGTGTGTGTGTTACTTCACTCTCTCTCTCTTTCCATGTGGTGTGTATTAGGGTGTATAATGGTGGACGGCCGGTCGGGTCTAATAAGGAGACGGTGTGGTTGCTTCCCTTTCACAAGCGGCCGCTCAGCAAAGCGTTACAGCCCTGTGGCCGTGGGCAAGGGTGGTGGTGTGTCTGTGTGTGTGTGTGTGTGTGTGTGTGTGTGTGTGTGTGTGTGTGTGTGTGTGTGTTTGTGAGCGAGGGTGGTGGTGAGGGATGAATACTGTGGGCTCTGGGTTTGGGGAAGGAGATTCAGACGTTCTGAAATGAGCTTCGATGTTGTGGAGACTTACATTTTTTTGCTTTTCTTGCTTGTCAATGGGAAACAGTGGGATGTGTGTGTGTGTGTGTGTGTGTGTGTGTGTGTGTGTGTGTGTCTGTGTGTGTGTGTGTGTGTGTGCGTATGTGTGTGTGTGTGTGTGTGTGTGTGTGCTTGTCAATGGGAAACAGTGGGATGCTGTGCGAAAATGCTTTTTCCTTTATTGCATGAAATCTAATTAGGAACAAAGCGTAAGGCTCGAGTTCAATATTTTCACCAAAAACAAAAATCTATGCCATGCGCGTCTCTGCGACGGCATAAAGCAATCCTTTTTCTGCAGCCGTCTGTTGAAAGGCAGAAGTGCCTCGTCTTCTGTGTCATGGTCAATGGCTGAAATATGTTTTTGAGGTCTTTTGAGTCCCCTCTCGGTCTCAGAAGAAACAGAAAAAACACACTGAACCCGTAAAGAGCTAAAAATCAGCAACACTGCTCCACCAGTTGCGTTTGAAGCACAAACCCTTCCTAAAGCCTTTTTAAGACAATTATGGAAAACAAGTGAAAGATTTTTTAGATGTTTAGAAGACCATAAACGTGTACATCTGTCACCAATCAAGTGAAACATCCCCAAAATCAGCAGCATTGAAAGCAGAGCTCATACTTACAGTGATGTTGTTTGGTTCGGAATGAAACCTGTTGCTTACCTTGTCACCTTTCAGACCGGGCGAGCCCTGTCAAAGAGACAAAAGAGAGAGGTAGTCAAGATTTCCCTCACCGTCATGACTTCAAGCTGCAGCTATCAAATACACAATCTCCACTTCTATTTTCAGACTAAATGAAATTTGTCAGCAACTCAGAGAATGTTCGACCAAACATAGACGTCCTTTTCAAACTCAACGCCGAGCTGCATTCCTGATCAGAATGGCTAGTTTTTTAACGACAGGATGCATCCACTAGATAACAAAGTTAGTGTCCCAGTTATGCACCTCTTGACAGATTTCATCTGGTGGTTCCCACCAACATGTGCTTGATGATCTGGGTCTCTCGTGACACGTCCCTCTGGACATCTGTTCCTGGAGACTTCCTGTTCCTCTACAAGGGTCAATTGTAAAACTGTGAGTGCAACCTTTGTGAGCGCACCTGACAAAATGAGTTTGGCCAGTGGTGACCCCGCTGCCTGTACCACCTGAAACTCAGCCACGCGGAATATCACCTGACAATGTGGCTTGGATGAGGTCCAGAGCCGTTTCCAAACTGGGACATGGCCACAATCTGGCCTTGACGTTTTGCTAAATGAGCCAGATTGGTTAGTTGAGCAATCACCGTGGTAACCAACAAAGAGAATGTTCAAAACTGGTATAGAGATGATCATTTAGCGACAATAGTTGAGCAATCACCATAGTAACCAACAAAGAGAATGTTCAAAACTGGTATAGAGATGATCATTTAGCGACAATAGTTGAGCAATCACCACGGTAACCAAAAGAGAGAATGTTCAAAACTGGTATAGAGATGATCATTTTTAGCGATGATGGTTGTTCAACAACACTTTCGGGAAACACCCCCCCCCCGATCCGACCCGGAGGTGGCTCAGCGGGTTACCGCGGTTACCGCGTGACTCGGATCCTGCACAGATCGGACCCAGAGCGCTTTGATGTGCGGGCCGCCACCACCCGCAGGGAGGGAACACATGTGCTGTTGTGGAGGGGGTCACATGGGTGAGCGCTGTGGGCGGTTTTGTGTGGCGCAGTCAGGGAGACGTTCCCATGATGCCGAGCGTGACTGGAGCCCGTCAGGTGGGCCGCCGTCGTCGTCGC
>NC_045169.1:22947123-22957123 GCF_900700415.2 Clupea harengus | reverse complement strand
TGCTCTAAATAGGAATGGGACTGCTCTAAATGGGAAGGGTTTTTCCGTATCCAGCCCTCTTTGGGCGCTCCCAGGAGCAGACATGGACAGGGTGGGGTTGGGGGGTTGGGGGGGTTCAACAGGAAGATAAAAGCTCATCCCCAAGTAATGTGAACGCATGACAGTATAAACGCTTGATGGTTCTTGGCCTGGCATCTGGCACACCTGGCCTTGGGTTTGGGAATGGGGTCTTGAGACAGAAGCTCACCTGCTCGTTACGCTAATGGAATCAGCCTCTTGGCAGACACCTCATGGACCTGGGCCAGCAGAGCCACCAGTCCAGGAAGGGAAGAGCCTCTCACTGATGCAAGCACACGTGTTAGATCTTCCTGTAGCACGTCAATCAGGGGACAGCACACACACACACACACACACACACACACACACACACACACACACGAGTAGAGGGTGTAGGGCGGGGAGGGGAGGGGAGGGGAGGGGAGGGGAGCAGTCGCTGTCTCTCCTCCTTCTCTGTTCTTTTTCTCTCACCTCCTCCCTCTCTTCATCACTCACTCTATAATCCTCCTCCCTTTATCCCTCTATTCCTCCATCCTTCTACTTCTTCTGTCTTTTCCTCTCTCTCCCTCCTCCCCTACTCCTCCCTCTGCTTTCTGCCTCTCTACCTCTCTCTCTCTCTCTTTCTTTCTTTCTCTCCCTCCATCTCTCTCTCTCTCTCTCTCTCACTCTCTCTCTTCTTTTGTATGTACTCCTTTCTCTTCCTCCTCACCAACTCCTCACAGCTTCTTTCCTCCCTCCATCCCTCTCTCTCTCTCTCTTTCCCTCCCCCTCCCTCCCTCTCTCCCTCCTCCAGGCAGTTCTGTGTTCTGTCCCTGCCCCTCTGCCCCTCTGCCCCTCTGCCAAAGGGCACATACTGGCAGTAAGGATCCCTGGCAGGAATAGAACTCTCTCTCTCCCGATGTTTTAATTGGCATGGGTGACAAATACACTACCCTCTGTACTCTTCTCTTCTGTGAAGCCATGAACTCTCTCTCTCTCCCTCCCTCTCTCTCTCTCGCCCTCTCTCTCTCCCTCCCTCCCTCCCTCTCTCTCGCCCTCCCTCTCTCCCTCCCTCTCTTTCTCCCTCTCTCTCTCTCTCCCTCCCTCTCTCCCTCCCTCTCTCTCTCCCTCTCTCTCTTTCCTCTTGGCGCCCCTTCCTGATCCCGACTGCCAATTAATTATATCTAAGCACATTTTTAAAATATGTGTTTTTGTTTGTTTTATTCTGTGTTTGGTCTCAGCTGCAGCCTGTTGTAATGGCGACATGTAGTGATGGGTGTGTGCTTTGCAATGTACAACATGCATACATACATACATACATACATGCACTCACTCACACACACCACACACACACACACACACATACACACAAACATACACACACACACACAAACACACACACACACACACACACACACACAAACACACACACACACACACACACACACACATACATCTATACACACGTACACACACACACACACACACACACATACATACATCTATACACACACGTACACACACACACATGTGCGCATAGACATACATACATACATACATCTATACACACACACACACACACATAGATACATGCACTCATTGATACATAGAAGATGGCTTCTTTCATGATGTTAACAATGTGTGTGTGCTGCGTCCCCTCCGCAGTGAATGGGCTCATTGTATTGTTGCGTAGTTGGGACAGTCGTGCCTCAGCAACGGGGGGAGAAGCGCTCAGGAAAAACACCACTCATAGTTGTTGCCATGCCAACATTGGCCACCAGAGGGGAAAAAAAGGAGTTTCTCCGAGGTGCTGAAAAGACATGGGCAAAGGACCAACTCAGCTCGGATCTGTTCTGAAAGCTTTGCCGCAGAACTTGACGATTAAAGACCAAACCTCAACCAGTCAGAGAGAAAGAGAGAGAGAGAATGAGAGAGAGAGAGAGAGACAGAGAGAGTGAGAGAAAAAATGAGAGAGAGGGAGTGAGAAAAAGACAGAGAGAATGAGAGAACAATGAGTATCCATGATCCGTGATGAGAAGTCAAACCTACCAACCAAAAAATTCTCCGAGCTATTTCTTGTAAATTGTCTGGTTTTGGCTGGGAACCTGATAATAATTGTCACTTAAAATCTCAGTAATACGCCTCATTAGCCACAGTAATATGGACTGTCTTCTGGAATTTCAAATGAAAAAAGAAAACAAAAATAAATGAAAAAAGAACAGAATGTCCATTTTAAACTCCTCATGCTCCACATTTTTCCTTCATATTTTTCCATTCGTCCCTCTGAGACGGCCAATTGCTTTCTGCTTCAATGGGAGCTTGCTCATACGCACTAGCATACGGGCTACCACTCCCCATCTGCTTCAATGGGAGCTTGCTCATACGCACTAGCATACGGGCTACCACTCCCCATCTGCTTCAATGGGAGCTTGCTCATACGCACTAGCATACGGGCTACCACTCGACCATCTGCTTTAATGGGAGCTTGCTCATACGCACTAGCATACGGGTTACCACTCACCATCGGACACATTTGAAGTGGTAGTGCAACTCGACCCTGCACATTGATAGTCTACTTAGCATGGTCATGGTTTGGACTGATTGAATGATTAGCAGCTGTTGCGCATACCATCGCCTGGCTTTCTATATGGCCAGCCAATCAGTTCTAGGCTTTCCCATCTCCTCACAATGGTAGACGTGAAGCACAATGAGTCAGTTGTAGGAGTGCAGGTGTGCAGGGTAGCGTTTTGTGCGGGTTGCCTTTTGGGGACGGTGAACAGCCCCTGTCTCCACAGTGTGGGTCTGTGGTTTAATAGCTACCCTCTTGTCTCATAAAGAGAACTTCAGATATTAGAAAAAGAAATAAAAACACTGAGAAAAAGTAAAAATAAAAAGACTTACATCAGTCCCACAGCCACAGACGAGGGAAAACCTGATCAAATTATATTAATAATACAGGAATAAATGTTCGTAAAACACAAGCCTGTTTGCGTGCTCCCGTCGGCTCGGGGTGATTTGTGTCCTCTGTGGCGTGGTCTGTGGCGTGGGCAGCCATGTGAAGAAGCCTCGCAGTGAAGTACGTGTTCGGATCAAAGGTTTATTATGATCAGATTTATTATGATCAATTATTATTATCAGATCAAAGGTTTACTATGTCTCACTGAGTTTGACTTGGCTTCCAACGAACCCGCAACAGGCTATTACAGGCGGAATGACGGAATACAAAAAAAGAGAGAAACAGACCAAATGCACCAAATCTATCTGACAACGGAAATTTCCGTTCCCAGAATCAGTTTGTCTTCGTTCATCAGGGATGACTCTCAACAGCAGGGATGTCTTCCAGACAACCCAGAACTGAATCATGCCCACATGGCAACTATACTACTGTACTAAAGTATACAACTACAATTGTACTTATTGGGTAATAAAGGGCTTCTAAGTAGTTTTATAGGGAATTAAAGTGCTAGTAAGTAGTTTTGCAGGGAATTAAAGGGCTACTAAGTAGTTTTGCAGGGAATTAAAGTTTTGCAGGGAATTAAAGGGCTACTAAGTAGTTTTGTAGGACTAAAACAACTTCAGATATGTCATTGTTTTAGGTCTAGTAGCCTAACTCAGATTCTGTACAAACCACAAAAAACAAACTACTGATTGCACCATTAACTAAGCTAAAATTTCTGATTGGGTTTGACCCTGCCGGTCCTATGCCTTGTAACGGTGATGAGTTAGATGAGGTTTGACCCCGCCGGCCCTATGCCTTGTAACGGTGATGAGTTAGATGAGGTTTGACCCCGCAGGCCCTATGCCTTGTAACGGTGATGAGTTAGATGAGAATAAACCTGCTGGTCAGTATTACAGCCCAAGCCACATGGCCATCTGTACTCAGGAGAACAAGGAGGCGTGCATCCTTCTGACTCTCTCTGTTTAAAGGTCAAAGTTCACTCAGTACTCCATCCTTCTGACTCTCTGTTTAAAGGTCAAAGGTCACTCAGTACTCCACCCTTCTGACTCTCTCTGTTTAAAGGTCACTTAGTACTCCACCCTTCTGACTATCTCTGTTTAAAGGTCAAAGGTCACTCAGTACTCCACCCTTCTGAGAGGGAACATTACATTCACCTTTCTTCAAGTGACACACGGCACAAATATACATCTTCATGAGCATGTGTGCTCCTTGGGTAGTGATGTTTAATTTATTATTGATAGGTATTGATTGATCTTGGTGCTGTTAGCACGCTGCCCAACTAGTTGATCCACAGGAAAACAACAACAAGAGCAAACCTTTTTGTTTGTTTATTTTTGTTTATTTTTGTTTGCTCTTGAAGTAAGTCAGAGGACAGGAGGGGAGCTCTGGGGACTGAGAGAGTCCACTGGCCTTTTAAAAACTTTAGTATGGCGGACAAACAAGGAAGTAGGACGTGTTACGAGTTCAAACAGCCTGTGGAAGGTGGCCAGACCCTGCCCTGTGTGTGCCCTGCTTCCTGTTTCCAGGCCTGGATGACCCTAAAGGGGGGCGGGGGGTGGGGGGTCCCCTGTTTAACTGAGCGGGGTGCCCCCCTCCATCCTCCCCTCCTGGAGCTAAGGGGTGTGTGCCTGGCACGCTTCAATGACAAACGATACTTAGTTCAAAGGGGTGGTGGTGGGGGGGGGGGGTTCTCCGGACAGTGCATGCCGTGTCGACAGCGGCCCGCTACCTTGTGGAAGGAGATGGAGGAACACGCGTGCTGCCGGTGGCAGATCATAACTTACGTGCCGCTAAGCGAATCGGGGTGGCAACAGCAGTAAAACATGACTAAAGAAAAGAACAGCCATTTGGTATGGTCTCACCTTCCAGAAGAAAAAAAGAAACATGACTGATATGCTACAATGGCTGTTAACCCCACTTAAAAAGCAAACAGACACACACACGCAGACACACGCACGCACACACGACGCACACACACACACACACACACACACCCTTGCACAATTAAACTCATTCATGCTCTGCTTGGGGTTTTTTATTGTCATTAAAGTCACTTCAGCTGAAAAAAAGAAACAATATTTATGGTCTATGGACTGCACTGGATATTTCTTACTGCAGGCCTGTTTGCCTTCCCTCCTGCAGGAACTCTTAAGCACTTGGTTCAGGAACCCTTAGGAACTTGGGAGAGGGACAGGAGAGGGGGAGGAGAGGGGCAGGAGAGGGGAGGAGAGGAGAGGAGAGGGGAGGAGAGGGGAGGAGAGGAGAGGAGAGGAGAGGAGAGGGAGAGGAGAGGAGAGGAGAGGAGAGGAGAGGGAGAGGAGAGGAGAGGAGAGGAGAGGAGAGGGAGAGGAGAGGGAGAGGAGAGGAGAGGAGAGGAGAGGAGAGGGAGAGGAGAGGAGAGGGGAGGAGAGGAGAGGAGGGGAGGGGAGAGGATAGGAGAGGAGAGGAGAGGAGAGGAGAGGAGAGGATGCCCTTAGGCGCGTGTCTAAGGGGTCCCTCCATTCCCCACCCTCAGACAGGCCGGTGCACCAGGGGGGTGTGGGGCTTGTCTCTGGAGCTCTAAGTATCAGACAGGGGAGAGAGGAGAGGAGAGTAGAGGAGAGGGGGAGGAGAGGAGAGGGGAGGGGAGGAGAGGAGAGGGGAGGAGAGGAGAGGAGAGGAGAGGAGAGGAGAGGGGAGGAGAGGAGAGGGGAGGAGAGGAGAGGAGAGGAGAGGAGAGGGGGAGGAGTGGACAGAAGAGGGGCAGGGGCTGGCGACCGCAAGCGTCTGGTGCCGACCACGGGAGCGCGATGCCGGGTCCGAGGTTAGCCGGGGATAGGGGGGAACCACACTGACACTCACTGGAGGAATGAAGGCCATCTGGTTCCCATAGTTACTGAAGCATCGCCACTGGGCCACTAGAGAGGGGCTCCAGTATTGTGTGATTGTACTGTGTGTGTGTGTGTGTGTGTGTGTGTGTGTGTGTGTGTGTGTGTGTGTGTGTGTGTGTGTGTGTGTGTGTGTGTGTGTGTGTGTGTGAGTGTGTGTGAGTGTGTGTGTGTGTGTGTGTGTGTATGTGTGAGAGGATGTGAGTGAGTGAGTGTTTGTGCGTGTGAATATGTTTAGGTTAGTGTGTGTGTGTGTGCAGGCATGTGTGTGTGTATGCATGAGAGTGTGTGTGTGCACATTCATATCAATGTCTGTGTATGTGAGTGTGTCTGTTTGTGCCAATGTGTGCATGTTCATAGTCATAAAAAAGGAAAAGACAAGCTTAACTGAGGCATGTCATGAAAAGAAAAAAAAAACACACATACACACATGGTGCTCGGAGCGTCGAGGCTGGTCACTGGTGAAGTTAATTAGAAGAGGTCACCTTGCAATTAGGAAGGCCTTGTGGGCTACACCAGGGTACAGTTATGACGTTAGCTAGCCAGAGGTTGTCACCACACAGCAGGCTTGGCTACTGACAAACTGACACACACACACGCATACTCACACACACACACACACTCACACACACACACACACACACACACACATGAACACACACACATGAACACACACACACACACACACACAAACACACACACACACACACACACATGAACACACACACACACACACACACAAACACTCACACACACACACACACACACACACACACACACACACACGCATACTCACACACACACACACACACACACACATGCACACACACACACACACACCACATCACAGTTCCACAGCCTCCTCTCTCACGCCCCTAATGGACTTCTGCCCATGTGTTCAGGTTTTGAATGGTGATGAACGGTGGAGGGTTGAGTAAGGATTGAGTAAAGGTCTGTGGTAGTTCATACGCTACAGACACACACACACACACACACGAGTCGAACGAGTGTGTTTCTCTCAATGGACTTGAATCGGTTCAACCACCAATGTGAGTTTCGCAAGCTTTCACAATCATTGCTATTTCACCGCATGTAATATATGCTGTTTGTCAGAAACCTGGCACCCCACCTTGTGTGTGTGACAAGGTGATGGATGTAAACATCATTCATCTGCCCAGCTAACGACCATCTTGCTGATGTGAACCACGTCCATCTCAGGACTGCAGAGATGTTTTGTTATGTGTTCTGGCTGTGTGCGCTACAACAAAAATGATTTCTTCATGTCTTGGTTCTACGTGCGGGTCAGAGGAAGGTTCCAAGGAGCCGTGGGCGGCGGTGGAGATGAATGACTATGTTTGGCTTCAATAAGCAGCAGTAAGGAGTTAGCAAGGCAGCTAACCAAAAAACCTTGCAAACACAAACAACAGCACAGCTGGCACTGGGAACAGCCTGCTAGCATGCTTACTGGTGTCTTTTGGCGATATAGTTGGCAATGTCGTGCTGGGAAATCTTTTCCTACACGGGACAGCAGAGCTATGTAGTGCATAGCATGTGTTTATCTGTCCATCACATGACCCTATAGACTACCATCAAAATACATTTGATAAAGATGACACCAGAACTAGTTGCCTGTTGTGTGTGTGTGACTGTGTGACTGTGAGTGTGAGTGTCTGTGTCTGTGTCTGTGTCTGTGTCTGTGTCTGTGTCTGTGTCTGTGTGACTGTGAGTGTGAGTGTGAGTGTGTCTGTGTCTGTGTCTGTGTCTGTGTCTGTGTCTGTGTCTGTGTGACTGTGAGTGTGAGTGTGAGTGTGTCTGTGTCTGTGTCTGTGTCTGTGTCTGTGTCTGTGTCTGTGTGTGGGTGTTCAGTGTTCAATGTTTTACTCAAATGTTCTCTGAAGGACACAGAGCGACTGTAAAGTCATCTCTTTTTCCAGACAACAGCGTTCCCCTTCTGTCTCTGTACAACACCAAAGAGCCCATCCCATTACGTGACAGCAGCCTCATGACTCTCACCTTAAGTCACGCTGTATGTCACAGGTGAGACAAGCAACCTGTCACAACGCAGGTGACACACTCTGACGACATCACTCAGTCTCATCAGTCATTGGTCACACAGCCTCAGGGGTCACAGGTCAGAAAAGAGGGGTAGGTGGGTAGTCAGTGGGAGGGGGGGGGGGGGGGGGGGGGGTCAAGAGGCAAACCATGTCAGCGTGTCAGTGATCCCATTTCCAGATCCCACACCAGACTTCCCAGCTACCCGCTAATGACTGGGTTCCACTTTAACGAGCGCCCCCCCCCCCCCCACACCCACCCCAGCCAGGCTACTCTCTGGATGTGGAAGACAGCATAAGAGCCGGGGGGGTTCCATTATGGTGGTGGCGGGGGGGGCAATCTGTCACTCTGAGCCCCCCGCAAACCAACGGGAACGATAGGAATGCATGGTGAACTGTGAGCGTCCTGTCCTGTCCTGTCCTGTGGCGTCCCCGGCAGGCTCTCTCTCTCCTTCACTCTCTCCTTCTCATTCCCTCCATCTGATGCTAATTAGCCACCTCAGGCTCCAGCGTCTACTCCACAGCGGCAGCCGTGGGAGACAGATGAGAATACCATTTTGTGTGTGTGTGTGTGTGTGTGTGTTCACTCAGAAACCTCACTGACTGCAGGGCACTGAGAGGGGAAGCATGTAGCTCATTTATGTGTTTTTTGTTTGTGCACATATAGTATTTGTCTGTGTGTGTGTGTGTGTGTGCGTGTGTGTAAATGTGTTCATATGTGTGTGTGCATGTGTTTGTATGTGCGACTGTGTGTGTGTGTGTGCGTGTGTGCAAATGTGTTTGTGTGTGTGTGTGTGTGTGTGTGTGTGTTTGTGTGTGTGTGTGTGTGTGTATGTGTGTGTGTGTGTGTGTGTGTGTGTGTGTGTGTGTGTGTGTGTGTGTGTGTGTGTGTGTGTGTGTGAGAGTGTGTGTGTGTGTGTGGCAGGTTAAAGCCACATTAGGGTCTCACTCTGCTCCAATGTCTTTCTGTGACCTGCAGCAGATTACATCACACTTTCTCCTCCCTCTTTCTCTCTTCACCCCTCTCTCTTTCTCCATCTATCCTCTCTCCTCCTCCCTTTCTCTCCCTCCCTCTCTTCTTCTTTCTCTCTTTCTCCCTTCTTTTCCTCCCTGTCTCTCTCTTCCTTTCTCTCTCTCTTTCTCTGTCTCTCTCTCTCTCTCTCTCTCTCTCTCACTGTCTTTTAAATGGGAATTACACGGTCATTTATTTCGCTGTGTCATGTTTTTGAAGCTGAGTGTGAGTGCAGAGGCACCAGTAAATATGTGTGACACGAGTGTGTGTGTGTGTGTGTGTGTATGTGTGTGTGTGTGTGTGTGTGTGTGTGTGTGAGCGCGGGGGGAGGCACCAGTAAATATGTGTGACACGAGATGCATCCATTCCGCACCCCTGGATGCACCGCAGAACAAGCTGTCAGCTCCAGGAAACTGAAGACGGCTGGAAAAAACACAAGAGGGAGCGAGAGCGAGAGCGAGAGAGAGAACACACACACTCCGTCTCATCCAGACGCCGAGCCCGGCCAAGCCTCACTCCATCGAGCCAGTGGACACACACACACTCACACGCACTGTCATACACACACATAAGACAAATTCCCGCAAACACACACATCACACACATTCCCGATTCTCGGCCAGGGAAGCAGTAATGCAATAGCTCTTCCTTTGCTAGCGGCCGGTGGAAAGGCCTCCTTGTGTTCTGGCCACCCCACCTCCTTACCTCCCCACCTCCCCTTGTGTTCTGGCCACCCCACCTCCTTACCTCCCCACCTCCCTCCTTGACCTGCTTGAAGTAATAAAGCAGATATGGATTTGGGAAACACAACTGAGCACTGTGAGTCTTTGAAGTGCTTTCTGGCTCGGCTGAGACCCGTTATAATTTTCTTTTGTGTGCGTGAGCGTGTGGATGTGTTTTATGTCAGGTTTTGGAGAGGTTTTTTTCTTTCTTTCTTTTCTTTCTTTCCTTTCTTTCTTTTTTTGGAGTACATGAATATTGTAGAAGGCCCCAGTGTGCTTTTCTGGAGTCCAGAGGGGAGAAAGGGTGGAGTGAGGTGGAGGCTGTGAGGATGGAGAGATGTGGGGAGAGGAGG
>NC_045169.1:22922123-22939623 GCF_900700415.2 Clupea harengus | reverse complement strand
GAGTTTCGCTACACCAAGAGGGTGTATGCTAGTTTAATCTGACCTCCTTCCCCCCCTCTGCTTTTTTGTGAGGTGATACCTGCGTCCTACTCCCCAATTAGCCTTGTCCCGGGCTGGATCTGTGTGCACCGAGCCCAGGTCTTTATCAAAGGGCCTCGCAAATCATTGGACCTCTTTGGATCCTATTACGAAAGAGCAGCTGTTCTACCTTAAAAACCAGAGGGTTTCTTTTACGAGCATGTGTGTGTATGTGTGTGTGTGTGTGTGTGTGTGTGAAGCACACACAAACCCAGCTGCACATTGAGAAAACTGCATGCAGGCTTCTAAAGGTTACACGACTGCCGTCGTTTTATGGTTCACTGAATAAGATTACCATGTTTACAGCATCGTTTCTAAAACGTATTTGTGTTTGTTTGTTTTTCAATCACCTGTTGTGATTAAACCCTTTATCTCCTAAAGTAGATTGCCCACTGTTTTTTTGCCTGCGCTCATTTCATTCCCCATGCTGAAAACTCAGTGTGTGAGAAATGACTACGTGTAGAGCTATCTCTCGGCCATTAGGACAGAGAGGACATGTCCTTATGTTTTTCAAATGACAGGGGGATTTTTGCGAGGAGTAGAAGCTCCATTGATTGAGTTTTTCAGAGAGGGAGGCCATGGCTGTCTCATGTGCCAAAGCTTTTCTCCTCCCCTGATGAAACAGCCATGAGAGCAGTCAGAAACGCATCCAAGAGACGAGGATTTCTATCAGATTAAAGCCCTCGTAAATCAATAGGTGTGGCGTTGTAGCCGTTCACTCGACCTTGTTTATCACGGCCCATTGGGTTTATCTTTGGAGCTTCTTCAGAACAGGGAGATTCATGCTGATCCTTCTCAACAGAGACGCGTAACGGCTCATCGAACGACGGAGGAAAAGCCCATCCTGTTGTCCTTCACACTGACCCGTCTGTCAGCCCGTCGCCAACGGACGCAGTCTCCCACGGCAACCACCCATCCTCATCTGCTTCAGCTTCTGCTTCAGCTTCAGCTACACGTCTGGCCAAACAAGATATCTCCTAAAATCTATCTCTCTCTTTCGCTTTCAAACGCTCTCTCTTCCTTTCTTCTTCTTTCTCTCTCTTCCTCCCTCTCTCTCTCTCTCCCTCTCTCCATCTCTCTGTAGGGAGCCCTGTGTTCCAGTGAAGTGTCACTCAAAGATGTAATCTTCGGAGTAAACAGCCGTTTCCTCCTCGTTCCTCTCTCTGTCTCTACCTCTCTCCATCTCCCTCTCTCTGTCTCTCCCTCTCTCCATCTCTCTCTCTCGCTCTTTACCTCTCTCCCTCCCTCTCTCTGTCTCTACCTCTCTCCATATCCCTCTATCTGTCTCTACCTCTCTCCATCTCCCTCTCTCTGTGTTCAGGTAATTGTCACTCCTCCCAGGGCCTCAGACAGGCCTGTTTCCTCATCTCTCTGTCTCTCTCTTTCTCTCTCTCTCTCTCTCTGTCTCTACCTCTACCCCTCTCTCTTTCCCTCTTGCTATCCTATCCTTGCTAACTCTTACCTCTCTCTCTCTCCCTCTGTAGGGAGCCCTGTGCTCCAGTGAAGTGTCACTCTGAGGTGTAATTCTCAGGGTAAACAGCAGGGTCCCTCCTCCCCCCTCCCAGGCCATTGCCATCCCACCCACGGCCTCAGACAGATCCGTTTCCTCGTCTCGCTCTCTCTTTCTCTCTCTCACTCTCTCTCTCTTTCTCTCCGACCAGATGAAAGCCTCGTTCCGCCTGTTCCGCTCGCTCAGACAGCCAACAAGGAGGTCTGGCCTCTGCTCTCGGGTGTTCCTCAGTGTGGAACCGGGCAAACAGAGATCTCAACTCAGGTCCTGCACTGGCCAAGTCCACACTTGTTCCGCCTCAGTGGCCGGGGGACTACTGACTGAAAGACGTTCCCCTCAAAATAGACACTCCAGCCTCGCGGTCCATAACTCTGATGGATGTGGGGGAAAAGTGTTTGCTTTCTCTAATCGAAAGCCCATACGCCTGACCCAGACTTTATGAAGTTGATGGAACACCGCGTGCTCACACACACACACACACACATACTCACACACACGTGGCGAGTGACTGCGCTGTCGGTCAAATGTTTACTTTTCTTTTTTTTGGCAAACAAGGTAGCGCTTTACAGTGGCTACACTGCAATTTATTGGATCCCTCAGCCCTCCTCAGGTTAACACATGACACACGACTAAAAGTGAGCAGAAAAACTCCCAAATATCCGACACTGTGCCGTTACCATCGGAAAATAACTGTACTTTTTGGATCAAAGGGGAATTTAAAAGTCAGAATGTATGTGAATTTCACCTCAGGGAGCCCGACCTCAGACAAAGGACTCTAGTGTGAGATGCTTCTTTGGAGGAAAGTGGTCCCTTAGTAAGTGTGAGGTCATGGAGAACTAGACATCGAATCCTCCGCTTGTCTCCGCAGCTTTTGCCCTCCTTATCCTGGTCATCTGGAGCCCGTCCTGCAGGGCCACCACTTCCACTGCTCAAGCATACCCAGAACTGACCCTGAGTGAACCCCATCTACTCAACCTTTGGGGCATTTGGGGGCAGTTGTCCTGGGTTAGCTCACAGTGACATTAAAAAAAAACTTGGACCAATTTGTTCCCAAAGAGGCCAAGAGGGACGTTGCTGCCAGACGAAGACTTGTTAGTTTAAACGCCTTGCAGTTTTTTGGGGTGTAGCTGCATCCAAGTTTGTTAATAAATCAGCTATCGGTTCCTGCATTGTTTCCATTCTAGTTTACAGTGACACTGTGGCAAGCCTGCTTCCTCAGGATTAGGCCAGGAGCCCTGAAGCAACAGAACCAGAACCAGAACCAGAATCAGAACCAGAACCAGAACCAGAACCAGAATCAGAACCAGAATCAGAATCAGAATCAGAACCAGAACCAGAACCAGAATCAGAATCAGAACCAGAATCAGAATCAGAATCAGAATCAGAACCAGAATCAGAATCAGAATCAGAATCAAAACCAGAATCAGAATCAGAGCCAGAACTTTCTGTACAGGGTTGGTAAAGGCTATTATCCACAGGCACTATAAGGAGGCGGGGGTGGGGTGGGGTGGGGTGGGGTGGGGTTGTTGGTTTTTGGTGTTTTTAATATGTTCTCCCTATGTGTATGTATATGTGATTTATGTATGTCGGTGAGGTGTATAAGTGTATTTGTGTATGTGTATAAGCTACTGGATGACCTAAATTTCCCTCGGGATTAATAAAGTATCCATCTATCTATCTATCTATCTATCTTTCTATCTATCTATCTATCTATCTATCTATCTATCTATCTACTGTGCTGTCCTTTAAAAGGACAGTTCCCGGTTCCAGTTGGGATGAGTGGGAATAATGCTCTTAGTTTCTTTTTCGGGTCAATTAATCAGCAGGAAACAATTCTTTCGGAGCCGAGCAGGAACTAATTCTGCACTCCCTGGCATTTTCCAACATGGCTTTTAGGCTGGAAGTTTTTGATTTGAATCTCTTTGTGCCTCGTTAGAAAAACAACTGAAAGGGGAAACTTATGCGGCCATTTCAAATTTGAATAAACGAGAACAGAGCTCATCTTTGACTTTTTAGCGAGCTCAGCTCAGCACAGCGCAGTACAGTGCCACTGACTGCATCCCATCTGAAAACCCATTTCCAAGTCCTGAGCCTCACTGTTGAATATGTAAATACAGGGGTTTAGGCTTAGATCCATACCACCCTCCTCCATATTCATGTCGCTTAACCAAAAACACAGGCGAGGCCATTTCAAAAGATTTGAAATTAATTTGGCCGAATCAAGGGGCACAGGAAGCGAAACGTAAAACGCGAAACAACGGAGTGCGTTTGAAATACGGCCCCCTTTTCTCCTTGATTGTGTTTAATGCCTGTGACATGAAAGCCCCCAGCGAAAGCCATCGTTGGAATTAACGGTAATACCAGAGCCGAACACTCTGCTTTTGCTATCAAAGAATGGATCTGGATTTCCAAAGGCTGGAAACTAACCACTACCTCATGGGTCTGAGCTGTCTGCAAAAGAAAAGGGCCTCCAATTTTTTTTATATGCAGCCATTCGGATTAGTTTCTTTTGAACAACAGGAGTACTTTTGGTGCACGCCGCGCCGGTGACGTCTGGTAGTGAACGAGCGTGAGACAAGGCCCTGAAGGCTATTCGGCTGACGTCTGGTTCTGCATGAAGCATGTCCATCTGCACGGACGTGAGCGTTTATGTGTTTCCCTCTGGCCAGCGAGATGCCGTTCGGTATGCTGTCTGACACTGTCTGTGGGTGGGTCACCGCCACCGCCAACACGCGTCCCCCGGCAAAGAGACCCGGCTCCCAAATGGAATGGTATTTAGCGGACTGGCCCTGGTACAGCCCTCTCACTGGAGGTCCAGTTAAGACGGAACCGACTGGAATGGACGGTGCAAGAGGCCAAAACCCCTCTGGAACGAGAACCTTGGGTGTCGCAGATTCCAACGCCCACAAATATGTCTTTACACGGGCATCTGTCCACAGTCTCAAGCGCAGGCACTGATAAGAAAATACACACTCATTTCTTCCTATTTTTCAAGGCACAAAAACCAAACCAGGACCTCTTCTTGCTTCGAAAAGTATAATTATCCTTTTCACAAATATTTTAAAGCAGCAATTAATCACATCGAGAAATACGAAAGAGAAGTAATGAAGTAGATTACATTTTTTTTGCTCGAGGGCCAACTTTGGCGCTCTATAAATATCCTTCTTATAAATGACACTCACCAGGTTCTCCGTTGCGTCCTCTTCGCCCGCGTTTCCCTGGCGGACCTGGAAGCCAAAGCAAATCACAGAACATTCATCAGTTTTCAGTTCTTGCAATCTCTTTTGTCAACAGCCATTACCGCTTTTTACATGTTGCAGACTCGATTGTATTTCAGTGCCGAGCAGCTCGACCAACCCCGAGCGTGCAATCTTTTGAAAAGTCGAGGCTTTGTGTAAATATTGCCTTTGGATTGCCAGCGCCCCTCAAGGCCATCGCAGGGTTCATTAAGTATTTAAAGGTCGAGAACCGCTCTGGAAAGAGGGCACCGACTGTCTTACCACAAGAATGAGTCTTTTAGGTGTCGACTGTCTTACCACAAGAATGAGCCTTTTAGGTGTCGTTTATCCTTGGCTTTGCCATGTTGGGCCTTTCAGCATGGATGGCGTGATTTATAAACTGTTTTTACATGTCGTTTCTAGTTTCCTGTTCTTGCTTGTCAGCCGTGAGAGAGACGTCAGTGTAGTACTGTTCAGACTGAAGCATCAGAAAACCACTGACACACACACACACACACACACACACACAAACACACACACACACACAAACACACACACACACACACACACACACACACACAAACACACACACACACACACACACACACAAACACACACACACACACACTGCCAAATCGCTCTACTCCCAACCATCTCCCTACCCCCCTTTGAATTGTTCCAAAGCTTCTCAGTATATCACTCGTGAGAAAGTCTAAAATTGGTTATAAATGACATCCAGTTGAGCTCAAGATGTTGTAGAGATGCTATTAAAAGCTCATCAGTGTTTTGTTTCTGTGTTAATCATCACTGTGTTGTTGAACATCAGTAGCTTCTCCGCCTCAGAACAACAGATCAGGGTGACTGTGCACGCACGGGGCCTTCAGTTGTCCCACGCATCCTGTTATCCTATGCCAACACTCATAGGACTGTCATAAGACTGTCATAAGCATGTCATAAACATGACATGGCAGATGAAATAGCTTGTCATACGCTGTCAAGATAGTCCATGTCCAATGCCCCAGCAGTCATGTCCATTTATCAGCAACTGAGATTCATTTCAAAGCTATCACAACATATGAGCATATTACATAGGCTGTCATGGCAACCAGAACTCAGAGTCCTGACAGTTACTGGTAATGGTTCTCTGACATCCACATCATTTGATTGTTTATTGGATATTGTTGTTGGATATTGTCTGATTAAACTATCCACATGTCATGGCATGTTTATGACTGGGTTATGTCAGTATTTCTTAAGGGTGAGTTCCAGGAAATTATTACAACAACGATAGACCGTTGGTCTGCTGCAGATGGAGACTAATCAATTCTACCTTCTCTCTCTGTACGCTGTTATTTTTGCCTTTGCATCAGCGCTCCTATACTCCGGCTGGGGAAGAGAGTCAGCAGAAGAGCCTAGGGTTACAGGCTGTGACAGACCTCAAACGCATAAGCGTGCTGGTAGCGATGACTTTCATCATGAGGTCAACATGTAATGTATTTCATCTGTATTGCCATGCAAATATTGCATGCGGACGGACAGTATAGAGTTTTATTTTGGTCTGCGACGGCACCATATTGTATGTAAAGGTTTCCTGATAGGGTGCTTGCTTGCTAGCTCATGCCTTGCTGAGAAAAAGAGAGTGGGAGCCTGCCACGTAGAAAGTCCATTATCTTCAATTTAGGGGGAAGGTCACATCCAAACCCACCAAGCCAAACAATGGAGCCGCAGATTTTATTCATATCTCCTTTCAGGCCGAGCAGCGAGAACAAGTAGCAAACAAACCCCAGTGTGTACTTAAATTCATACACACACTCACACACACATACACACACACACACACACACACACACACACACATACACAAACCCCAGTGTGTACTTAAATTCCTCGCCCTCGGCCAAAGATACGGCCGCGTTGTTATTGTTCATGAGAACTATGTGGAGTAAAATCACAAATGCATGCTAGCGCGATGGGGGAGCGAGCTACGACAGCTCAATTGCCTCCGTTAGACTGCCAGAGTGTTGTGTTTTAAACAGCAGGGTCTGCTCATCCAACGCAAAACGATAGGTTCAGAGTTACGACAGCTCAATTGCCTCCGTTAGACTGCCAGAGTGTCGTGTTTTAACCAGCTAAACGATAGCTTCAGGCGAGGACTTGTGAATTCTGTCCTATCATCCAGGAGCAAGAGGCAGCGTGCGGCAGCAAGAGGCAGGTTGTCCAGATTGGAGGTTTGGTGCGATGACAGTAGCACCACAGAAACAAAAGGTGCTTGTTCACCCCCAACCCACTAACCGCTCTCTTTCATTTGGTCTTGTCAGCTTGTCTTGCTGGTCTGCTTAAGTATTTAATTTGCAAGCTAAAATCCAGTTCCTTTTGTTTTTCAGTGTGTGTGTGTAATTAGATGTATTTTTGCCCAAGCTAGCACCAGCCCAGAAGCTGAAGGAATATTTGTTGTGTAAAAACATCACTGCCAGTAAAGTCACTCCCCTGCAGAAACAGACACAGATACAGAGCATGCTGATTTGACAGGGGGAGGGATCCTAGGTTTAAAATTCTAAAGAAAATGTATTTGACAGCTAATTAAAATAAAAAATAAAAAAATTTAAGTCAGAGAGCAATGTTGTTTTCCAAAAGAACAGCCAACGTGACAAATTTGTTTTGCCAGACAAAACCTTGGCCAAAACTAGGCACAGAGAGTTAGACCAAATAAATATATGGCAAAATCAACTCCTATCCACACATCACATAACAAAAACCGACCAATCAGCTCAAATCTCTGCATTGCTCACCACACACGTGTGTGTGTGACTGTAATGTGACGTGACAGTGGCCTCGGGAAGCTGGCTGTCCAACTGGCAGGTTGCCATCGGCAGCCCCTGTGATTCTTCTGAAAACATCACCCGCAAAATGGCCTGACTATTTCTGTGTGTGTGCCTGCATACTACAACAATTACCAGAGTAGAGAAAAATAAAGTTTAAAGTACAAGCAAAGTCAAAGATGTGGTTCTGTAAACACAGTTTTAAAAGACCTCCGAGTTGTTGTTTGACATGAAATTGACTCAGCGGCACTTCAGATAATTGCCCTCAAATATGAGCGACCACTCAATCTGGATAACTGCTGTAACGACATCGACTCATTTTTACTAAACGTTCCTCTCTTCACGTTGCTGTTAAGTGGTTTGATGGAACGCTCTGCTCTGCACTCAGTTCAGTTCGTTTCAGTTATTTCTCAGGCTCAGCTGCTGATATTGTCCCAAGAGAAACAGAAACAATGTCCTTGAAAAGCTCTTAGGTTGCGGAACATCTCGCCCTCATGCAAGCTTTTTGAACGCGATCCTCGGCGTGACTTTCATGTATTCAGTACTGGCCACCTGAAATTCATGCGCCACGATCGACAGTTGAGTAATGCATCGTGTAAACATGAGAGAGTCTGCATTTATACAAGCTTTTTGTTTGCTGTACCAACCCAAATTGAATCGATATTATCTCAACAAGCCGTGTCCAGCGCTTCGACAAGCCCAGTATTGTTTGGGAGTTTTTAATGCAATGGCAATGAGTCATAATCTGATCATCTGAAACTTCAAATGGCCAGCCAAAAACACCACAGCCAGAGAGCATACCCGAGATCCAATCTCCAAAGTAAATCATATTTAAAAATAACTGGCATATGCTGCTTTTAGACACAGACACACACACAAACACACACACACACACACACACACACACACACACACACACACACGCACACACACACTCACACACACACACGGACCTTGTGAACTCTGTGGATCACATCAAAAGAAAGGTGATGTCTATTCTCTGATATAAGTGTGAATATCATAATTGTGTGTGTGGTATAAACAGTGCGCCTAACCACAGCTAAACAGTGCGCCTGTGTAGCTATGATAAATGCTAATGTTATGCTAAATGATATCCAACCACCAGCTGTGAAGACTATAAATTAAAAGAGGGCAAGTTTTCTGTTTTGGACGTAGAGTCCAGTCCATGGTAATCTGTGTGTTTATTAAGTACGACAAGCCAAGGAACAAAGACTCAATAGAACTCTCTCCATCTGCATCCCTCCATCATTCTCTTCCTCTCTCTCTCTCTCACACACACACACACACACACACACACACACACACACACACACGCACACACATAAGCCAGACTCCTTGCATGCAGGCTCACACATGCACTCACTCATACACACCCTATCCTCTTACACACACGCACACTCACGCACACACACACACACACACACACACACACATACACACACTCATACACACACGCACACACACACTCATACACACGAACACACACATACACACTCATACGCACACACACACACACACACTCATACACACGCACACACACACACATACACACGCACACAAACACATGACTAATTGTTCTCAAGTGCGCTAGCTCTAATCAACACTAAAGCCGCACACATGCTTGAGCGCTGCTGACCAGGCGTCTTTTTGACATGTTGCATGAGAGCCCTCCTGCCTCCATCCTGCCCCCACCCAGCCTCCATTTTGCCCCCACCCAGCCTCCATCCTGCCTCCCTTTCAGGTTATTTTGGTTGCGGAGTCAGTGTGGGTTAATGTGATCACTCCTGTTTATGGGTACCAAATGTCTGAGAGCCTGGGCTATTGTTTACAAATGAGTCCTGTAAATACATTACCGTGGTTACCGTGCATGAGGTTGGGACACGAGTGAAGCCAAAAGCCCGAGAGCTCCGCGCCAACGTATCAAAGCGCTCGCATGCAACTGCCTACCTACACCACACACGCGCTGGGAAAGGGACCGTTTGCATCAGCGCTTCACTCCATGAAGTTGTTTCTCTACTTATTCAGGTTGTTCCTCTCATTTATTCAAAGCGACTTGTGACGATGTGATCGTCCCCTACAGGTGAATATGTGCGCTGGCTGCCATGCCATTGAGCCGGGCTCGTTGGTGTGGCGGTCAGAGCGCATGTTTGGCACCCTGTAGACCCGGGTTCGAGTCCGGGTGGGGTGACCACGCTCTCCCTTCGCTACACAACTTGAATTCAAAGTATAGTACAGATGTACATTTACATCAGTATGGGCGCACCAAGGGCTAGGGTCACAATCCTGGTGTGTTTAGCACCAAGGCCTAGGGTCACAATCCTGGTGTGTTTAGCACCAAGGGCTAGGGTCACAATCCTGGTGTGTTTAGCACCAAGGCCTAGGGTCACAATCCTGGTGTGTTTAGCACAAGGGGTTGGGTCATTCACCTTGCTCTACCAGCTGAACTACTACAGGAACATGACTCCATTTCAGGTGAGCATCCTCGGACGGGTATCTCATCTCCAGAGGCGACGGGAACGCCAAAGGCGGAAGAATTTTCTTTGAACTTTTTAATTTCAACGGTGTGGTGCAAGCATTCCAAATTGTTTGATCTAATCAGTCCAGCGCCAATGTTTGTTTGTCGAGAATTACCTCCTCAAACGGCTTGTGTGTGTTTGCAGTGAACTCAAAGCACCCAAAAAACGATTTGAAACTGTTGACATTAGCCTTTGTTTGCCATATATTGAATGCACCTCGGCTGTTCTCACGAGTGTACTTGTCAGACTGCGGACCTGGCCTGACTTTAGGACAGGAAAAAAAACTTAGCCAGTGATGAGCAGCTCAGAGCAGCTCACGATGGTTGGACTGATGCCCGTTTTGTCACTTTTCCAGTAAACTCACACACTGTGACGGCTGTCGTTAACATGTTTACAAGGGCACAATGCCGAACGGTATGGTTTATCAGAAACCTCGGGATCATCTCGTACGAGTCTCCAAAGCAAGCCCCTGAAACCCGCGGTGGATGTCTGGACGGAGCGCTTTACGAGTTCGAGAGTGAGATTGAGATCTTCACGAGCGCCCAGTGAAGGCCATTCTCCACAAAGAGTGTGGGAGTGATTATGAAGCCACTGCAAGCCGGCTTTTATTGAATAACACTCTGGCCACCACGGCATCACAGCGAGGCATGACAAGATCCGCACTGCTGGAACCGGTCCTCCGACACACTTCCCAAGGCCTCGCTCGCTCGCTCGCTCGTTCTATCCATGTCCGCCCCTGAGATTCCCGCCGTTTAGGAACGTTGGAACGTCTGATCCCCTAGAGATCGCCCAAGAAAATTTGACTTGGAGAGGAAACACACGAGTTTAGCGAGTTTTACAGAAACCTAAAATATCCAGAGTGGCGACTCCCAAACATGACCCTGGTGAACTAATGAAAGTCACGCTAGGAGACCTCAGTGGTTTGGCCTGGCCATCACAGCACCCACACACACACACACACACACACGCACACACACGCACGCACACGCACGCACACACACGCACACACACGCACACACACCCACACACACCCACACACACACACACACACACCCACACACACACACACACACACACACACACACACACACCCACACACACACACGCCATCACAGCACCCCATATAAAGACAGACTTAAGTCAAAGAGACTTAGCTGTCATCTGCTAATTCAGTTGATCGAAAAACTTGGCAAAGTTGCAACAAGCAATAGCAAAGGGCTCCAATGCATGAGTCTGAATTAATTAGGAAAAGCATAGTGGAAATGGAGGGTCTGCCTGAAAGGTAAAGAAAAGAAAGCAGAAAAGAAACCACAGTCATATTCGACAGATTGTTCACTTCCCCACAGTCATTCACAGGCATTTGTTTGTGTGGGATGGTCTTTGTGTTATTGGAAAATTAAATGCAAAACCGAAAACAGTATTGCACAGATGACTGACATTTTGGCTCAGCTTTGTGTTTGAGGCCCGTCTTTTCCCCGGACAAAAACTAAAACAAAAAATAACAAAAAAAACAGAGAGCGGAGAAAGCAAACAAAACCTCTTACTTTCCCTGGCTTTTATGAAATATGTAATTGCTTCCTCAAAGAAAACAGCTTTCAGAATGGCAATAAACAAACTCGCTCGTACATAAACAAACTTGCTCGTACATAAACAGACAATAATGTCTCAGTGAAGTGGAGCTGCAGTTCCATCCCGTGGCCCTGTCCAGCTCTCCAGTGTGTGTGTGTGTGTGTGTGTGTGTGTCCAGCTCTCCAGTGTGTGTGTGTGTGTGTGTGTGTGTGTGTGTGTGTGTCCAGCTCTCCAGTGTGTGTGTGTGTGTGTGTGTGTGTGTGTGTGTCCAGCTCTCCAGTGTTTATGCTTGGGGTCGTGTTCCCTCGTTCTGTTTGCTTTACCCGCTCAGTAAAATCCACAATTGTCAGTGACATAATATTAATCTCTGGGTTGGGAAATGAGTTGGACTTGTGAAATGAATGGCTACTGTGCGCTGTCTCTCAACTGAATAGTCAACCTCACAGACTAGTCTTTCTTTTTCGTTTCTTCTTCAAAAAATAACTGTCGGCTGTTGACTCGACTGCTTCCACCAATTACACGCCTGGTTTGCGAACTATCAATCTGACCAACTTCTCAAAAGCGCCCACAACGTTTCCCGCAAGCTGTCTCTAGTGCACACACTCTCAGCAGACACTCTTAAACCGGTTTTGAGCGTTTATTCAGCATTTATTTTTTTTCTATTTCTTGTTTTATTTTTCAGGCAGTTGGTTGCTGACCTGTAGTTAATGGAACCCAGCAGATGAGTGGGTGCTGGCCAAGCTTGGGGTGTGTGTGCGAGTGTGTGTGTGTGTGTGTGTGTGTGTGTGTGTGTGTGTGTGTGTGTGTGTGTGTGTGTGTATGTGTGTGTGAGGGTGAGTGGGTGCTGGCCAAGCTTGGGGGGGTGTGTGTGTGTGTGTATGTATGTATGTATGTGTGTGTGTGTGTGTGTGTGTGTGTGTGTGTGTGTGAGGATGAGTGGTGCTGGCCAAGCTTGGGGTGTGTGTGCGTGTGTGTGTGTGTGTGTGTGTGTGTGTGTGAGGATGAATGGGTGCTGGCCAAGCTTGGGGGTTCTCAGGGTTACTTTCTGACGAAGACTGGGAGGTCGAAACAAATCACAGCCTTTTCTTGTGGAAATGTAGCCAAGAATGCCAAGAGAGCCACAAAATGAATAATTACAAATACTATTACGGAATACGGTTCCCTTATCTTATCTTTCCTTTGTTTGTCAGGGTGTCATATGGTCTGCTGGGGGTCTCCTAACTGTCGTAAAGATCTTGGACTTTCTCCCTCCACCACCCCCTGGGGATAACACCACCTATCTGTGCATCCACCCAACTACAGAGGCACACTGAAACATGGAGGTGAAGCGGGAGGCGTAGCATCCAGGATTCAACTACTGTTTCTGCCGAGGGAGTTTAGCTCTGATTCAACTACTGTTTCTGCCGAGGGAGTTTAGCTCTGATTCAACTACTGTTTCTGCCGAGGGAGTTAAGCTCTGATTCAACTACTGTTTCTGCCGAGGGAGTTTAGCTCTGATTCAACTACTGTTTCTGCCAAGGGAGTTAAGCTCTGTCTGCCGAGGGAGTTTAGCTCTGTCTGCAGAGGGAGTTTAGCTCTGTCTGCCGAGGGAGTTAAGCTCTGTCTGCGGAGGGAGTTTAGCTCTGTCTGCCGAGGGAGTTTAGCTCTGTCTGCCGAGGGAGTTTAGCTCTGATTCAACTACTGTTTCTGCAGAGGGAGTTTAGGTCTGATTCAACTACTGTTTCTGCCGAGGGAGTTAAGCTCTGTCTGCCGAGGGAGTTTAGCTCTGTCTGCAGAGGGAGTTTAGCTCTGTCTGCCGAGGGAGTTCAGCTCTGTCTGCCGAGGGAGTTTAGCTCTGTCTGCCGAGGGAGTTCAGCTCTGTCTGCGGAGGGAGTTTAGCTCTGTCTGCCGAGGGAGTTTAGCTCTGTCTGCCGAGGGAGTTTAGCTCTGATTCAACTACTGTTTCTGCAGAGGGAGTTAAGCTCTGTCTGCCGAGGGAGTTTAGCTCCGTCCACCGACGGCTAAAAGCTTCAGATCAGAGAGTGACACTAAGGGGAGGAAAGGTTATCTTATGAGCTGCCTGATACTGGAGCAGCACTGTATGTTTGACTTCTGAGTGCTCAGGCTGGATAGTGACTACAGTAGAGGAGACATTCCTCCTGACCTCAGTCAGTGGAGTAGTGGTTAATAGATTGAAAGAGAGATAAATGTACAAGAGGGAGAGAGAGAGGGAGAAAGAGAGATGGAGAGAGAGGGAGAGAGGAAGAGAGGGAGGGAAAGAGAGAGAGGGACAGAGAGATGGAGAGAGGGAGAGAGAGATGGAGAGAGAGGGAGTAAGAGAGAGGAAGAGAGAGATGGAGAGAGAGAAGTAGATAGAGGGAGAGAGAGAGAGAGTGACAGAGAGGAAGAGAGAAATGGAGAGAGAGGGAGATAGAGGGAGAGAGAGAGAGGGAGTGAGAGAGAGGAAGAGAGAGATGGAGAGAGAGATGGAGAAAGATGGTCTACAAACAGTTCTTTGAGTTCTGCTCCCATCTGAAATGATATGTGACATTCATTATGACGGGATGTCTTGCCAACATGCTGAATGCATTAAAGGAGCCGTTAATCTTTCTTAATTACGATCTTCCTTCACTTCACATAACAGTCAACACATATTTTCCACACATGGCTGATAGGAAAATGCATTTAAAACAACATTTTATAGTTTCTCTTGCTGCCAAAGCAGTGATTTCCTCAACAGTGTCACTGTCGCATGGTTAGGTAGTGCTTAGTCAGACAGAGTACACAGTTTGTAAATGTCAACCCCCGACGTCAACGTTGTCATCGAAGAACTCTAAAAGATGTTCATTACAAGTACTGTGCCACCAGACTACTGTGGCAGGCTATACGAACGCATGAGAGAACTCATCTGACATCGTGGTTTGTTTAATGTCCTGGGTGATCACCTGATGTGACGTTTTGCCATGAGTGTGTGTTTTACACATGAAAGTGTGTTTTGCCATGAGTGTGTGTTTTGCACATGAGTGTGTGTTTTGCCATGAGTGTGTGTTTTGCCATGAGTGTGTGTTTTACACATGAAAGTGTGTTTTGCCAGGCCTACTCCCTGAGCGTGGACGGTTTCACGGTGATATCCAAGACAAACTGAAGAAAGGGGAGGGGGGCTGTGGAGTTCTCAAACGTCTGTCTGTCTCTGTGTGTGAGAGTGTGTAGGTGTGTCTGTCTGTCTGTGTGTGTGAGAGTGTGTAGGTGTGTCTGCCTGTCTCTGTGTGTGAGAGTGTGTAGGTGTGTCTGCCTGTCTCTGTGTGTGTAGGTGTGTCTGTCTGTGTCTGTGTGTAAGAGTGTGTGTGTGTGTGTGTGTGTGTGTGTGTCTGTGTGTCTGTCTCTGTGTGTGAGAGTGTGTAGGTGTGTCTGCTGGTCTGAGTGTGTGTGTGTGTGTCTGTGTTTGTATGTCTCTGTGTGTGAGAGTGTGTAGGTGTGTCTGCTTGTCTGAGTGTGTGAGAGTGTGTGAGAGTGTGTAGGTGTGTCTGCCTGTCTCAGTGTGTGAGAGTGTGTAGGTGTGTCTGGTGGCTCATCGGGTAAACACAAGTGTGACTCATTTCAGCCAGGCACACACACACCTCAACACACACAGACAAACACACACACACACACACACACACACACACACAAGTGCACGCTCAACCAAACTCCTGCAAACTCTCCCTCTCTCGCACACACACACACACACACACGCACAGAAACTCCTGGAAACTCACACACACCCCCACTCTAACATAAACACACAAAGAGCTTCCTACAAGCACACATGGAAACACACAAACCATATTTCATTTATTAGTCCCTTTAATGGAACAACATCAATCAGCTTTTGGGGGAGAGTGTGTGTGTGCGAGTTTATGTATGTGTGTGTCTGAGTTTCCAGGAGGTTGTGTGTGTGTGTGTGTGTGTGTGCATGTGAGAAAGAGAGAGAGTTTGCATTGCAAGTTTGGTTATGTGTGCACGCGTGTGTGTGTTTAGTTCACTCAGGTCATTAAGTTCCTAACGCTCTGTAAGAAAAGTTTGTCCTGTATGTGTATGTGCATGTGTGTGCGTGTGTATGCCATTCACCAGATGTCACGCCAGAGGAATCCAAGACTAATTATGCTAACCAGCTTTCAATAGGCATGAAGCTGTAACTGATTAAAAAACAAACTAATGATGCGTGCGTTTGCATCCGTTTCCCCCCCTCCCCTCTCTGTGCACACACACTGGGTTAACTCTCTCTCCGTCGGGCGGATTGACGGGTGGATTCCATGGCACTGCAGAAGAGTCCTCTCTGCTCCCGTCATGGGTTGATCAGTCCTTGACATCCTCACATAACCTTTTGGGGGAAATGCTTTCATCGTTTTCTTGGCACCATTATTTAGACATCAGGCGGTCCGAGACGGATATTAGAAATGTGTTTTTGGCTCATTTGAACTCAAGCTGACACAACCACAGTCCTATCTATGTCATACTAATTGCAGACACCAGACTGTAATGTGTGTCTTCTCTCAGTCATCACTCTCTCTCTCTCTCTCTCTCTCTCTCTCTCTCTCTCTCTCTCTCTCTCTCTGTCCCTGACTCTCTCCAGCATTCTGTCTGGATAGGTTGTTTGTTTTGGTTCCAGAATGTTCCGTCATATCACCGCCACTGAGATGCAATAAACAAACCAGCTCCATCTAAGCTTGGAATGTAAGAAGACACGCAAACGAGCAATGTGTGTGTTTGTGTGTGTTTGTGTCTCTATGTGTGTGTGAGTGTCTGTGTGTGTGTGTGTGTGTGTGTGTGTGTGTGTGTGTGTGTGTGTGTTTAGAGAGGGTTGGACGACACAAACCCCCCCCTCTCAGGCAGGTTTTGCTCATGTGTGGTTGGAGACGGGTGTGGTGCTGGCGTTGCCGCTGGCGGCAGTGGCTCTCGCATGAGGAAGTGTGACGGCCTTTTTACGAGAAGCCCTTTCATCGCCTCAGGATATCACTGCGCTCTCTTCTGGCACAGAGCAAGCGCTGGGACACTCGAGCCCCTCGCCGTGCAGTGGGCTCACACCACAGCAGCGTAAATACCCCCTCCCCTCCCCACCCCCTGCCTCACTGCCACCGCCGGCCAATTGGAAACAGAGTTTACACCACCAGTGTCTCCATCACAGAAGGTCAATGAGGATCAATAGCCGAGTGGCTGCCTCACAGCTTGTGTTAAACTGGCCCAGTCACTGCCTGGCTTCCTCTCCCGGCTCCAGTGGCAGGAGCTGTAAGGTGTGGGCTCCAGTGCTCAGAGTTGACATGTTTAACTGGCTTCCTCTTTGTCCTTAAGTACAGGGGCTCCTGTGGCAGGAGCTGTAAGGTGTGGGGTCCAGTGCTCAGAGTTGACATGTTTAACTGGCTTCCTCTTTGTCCTTAAGTACAGGGGCCCAGTGACTGGTGCCCAGTGGCAGGTGGGGTAGAGTCAGAGCAAAGAGATAAGAGCTGGGGTATGAAAACAGGATGGAGAAGCCCTGTAGGGAGCTGTGCAGTGCTAGTGACTAGCTCCTGTAGCTACAGCTGTACAGTTTACAGTCCAGTGACTGGCACCTGTAGCTACAGCTGTACAGTTTACAGTCCAGTGACTATCTCCAAGGTGTTCGCAAGGCATCCTGGGAAATGTAATCTTTCCCTTCAGCCGTAGTCTGCCTCTGATCGCACTCCGTTTGAAGGGGTTGTTTGAAGGGTTGAACAACACTTCCCCTTCGGTCTAAAATAATTGGGACACCCTTCCCCTTCACGCGAACGCGCAAAC
>NC_045169.1:22892123-22914623 GCF_900700415.2 Clupea harengus | reverse complement strand
AATTGACCAGGTCAGGGGTCATGTGGACCTTTAGCCCTCCAGGGAAGCTCCCTCGGACAAGGTTGTGGTGTCAGGTGGTTGGCTGCCCTGTAAAAGACTAGCAGGAAGTCTGTGGACAAAAGACCACTGTCACAAGGGTTTTGTGTTTCCTTACAGCCATATGTTGTCTGTGCAAACTATGTATGGTAACGGTTGAGGTGCACGACTTATCGCCAAACACAATTACACAATTAAAAATGGATCATTTGTTTACAGTAAAAGCCAGTATTCTTAAGTGTATCTTCATCAAAGTCCACATGTTATATATATTCCTATAGATGTATGGTAATGTCATTGTGCGCTAATTCTATTATGTCAATCATAATGTCCTTTTTTTATGACATCATGTACTGTACTGCACTGTCATACCATAGAGTCTACTGCAGTGTTATGACATCATGTACTGTACTGCACTGTCATACCATAGAGTCTACTGCAGGGTTATGACATCATGTACTGTACTGCACTGCCATACCATAGAGTCTACTGCAGTGTTAACCGTAGAGGCATAAGACCTAGCAGTGTAGGCCTCACATGTCAGTACGAGGACAGATTCTATAATGCAACTCCAAACCCATTGACAGTTATGGTGAAGGATTGCCCATGCATTATGGGTGATATCAGCACACGCCTGCCCACGGGCATACATCAGTAACCTCCTACCATGGCAGTTACATCCTGGAGACTCCAGTAGAGAAAACAGTACATCACATACAGTGAGTAGACTTGGGAATTTTCTGGGGGGTTTTTTTTCTTTTTTTTTTCTTGCCAGAAAGAGCGACCCAGCTCTGCTTGGCTGGCTTCCATCTTTTCTTAATGAGCTTTAAAGAAGCAGTAGAATCACGGCGAACGAGCCAGAGGCGGGACAGTTTCTTGGCTTCCTGTCAGCCTGGCAGGCTCTCGTGACAGGCTGCTTATGGGAACAAATGCCCGTGGAAGAAGCGTCGGTCTAGAGACCCAGACCAGGGAGGAGAACACCAGCCAGCCTCCAGACACCAGCCGAGTCTGGGACGTGGTCAGGCCTTCAGTCAGCAGCTAAGGCTGGGTAGACCTGGAGCCAGCCCACACCTAATCTGATCCAGGACCCAACTCACCCTAACCCTTACCCTAATCTGATCCAGGACCCAACTCACCCTAACCCTAATCTGATCCAGGACCCAACTCACCCGAACCCACACCTAATCTGATCCAGGACCCAACTCACCCGAACCCACACTTAATCTGATCCAGGACCCAACTCACCCTAACACACACACACCTAATCTGATCCAGGACCCAACTCACCCTAACCCTAATCTGATCCAGGACCCAACTCACCCGAACCCACACCTAATCTGATCCAGGACCCAACTCACCCGAACCCACACTTAATCTAATCCAGGACCCAACTCACCCTAACACACACACACCTAATCTGATCCAGGACCCAACTCACCCTAACCCTAATCTGATCCAGGACCCAACTCACCCGAACCCACACCTAATCTGATCCAGGACCCAACTCACCCGAACCCACACTTAATCTAATCCAGGACCCAACTCACCCTAACACACACACACCTAATCTGATCCAGGACCCAACTCACCCTAACCCTTACCCTAATCTGATCCAGGACCCAACTCACCCTAACCCTAATCTGATCCAGGACCTAACTCACCCTAACACACACACCTAATCTGATCCAGGACCCAACTCACCCTAACCCACACCTAATCTGATCCAGGACCCAACTCACCCTAACACACACACACCTAATCTGATCCAGGACCCAACTCACCCTAACCCTAATCTGATCCAGGACCCAACTCACCCGAACCCACACCTAATCTGATCCAGGACCCAACTCACCCGAACCCACACTTAATCTGATCCAGGACCCAACTCACCCTAACACACACACACCTAATCTGATCCAGGACCCAACTCACCCTAACCCTAATCTGATCCAGGACCCAACTCACCCGAACCCACACCTAATCTGATCCAGGACCCAACTCACCCGAACCCACACTTAATCTAATCCAGGACCCAACTCACCCTAACACACACACACCTAATCTGATCCAGGACCCAACTCACCCTAACCCTTACCCTAATCTGATCCAGGACCCAACTCACCCTAACCCTAATCTGATCCAGGACCCAACTCACCCTAACCCACACCTAATCTGATCCAGGACCCAACTCACCCGAACCCTTACCCTAATCTGATCCAGGACCTAACTCACCCTAACACACACACACCTAATCTGATCCAGGACCCAACTCACCCTAACCCACACCTAATCTGATCCAGGACCCAACTCACCCTAACCCTAACCCTAATCTGATCCAGGACCCAACTCAAGCCAGAATAACCAGAGAGACCAGAGAGCTTGACCAGGCCGTAGCAGAATTGCCAGCAGTCTGGGTGTGTTAACCCTAACCCTTTTCAGACTGAAGCCCACACAACAGCATATCTCAAGATGAGAAAAAACATTGCTAGAAATAACACAAAATGTAATGATATCTAGACCAATATGTCTACTTTAGAAGGATTTAGAATTAATAATTAACACTGGAGTAATTTAAAGTTGTATTTACAAGATTAAGAGAGTGTCTCACTATCTCACAGAGCAATCTACTTATTCCACAACTAATCATGAAATTTGAACATGTTATCTCATATTTTCATGAACCTGCTGTGAACCAGAGAACATGTCTCACCCACCAGAGCCCCTCTGACCGGAGCGAATGACATTTCTTACGGGGCGGGGAGCTGGGAAGTTCACCAGTGCCCTACTGATACATCAGAAAAGTCACCATGCTGAAGAAGAGGTTGTTTGAACAAATAGAGGAAGGATGCCAAACCAGCAGTGATGCGAGGAATGGCTTTGGTCAAGACAACCTGACGGCTATGTTCAGGCCACCCAGTGAAGGAATACGAAAGAAAAGAAACAGCATCTTGCAACACTGTCCACAGGGCTGTGGATGGAGGTCTGACCATCACAGTGATAGCATCTCCTTATTTCACTTCAAGTAAACTTCATAAGTAAAGTGAACGTACAGCACTGAGTTAACCCTAAATCTCTTCGACTCCACGCCAAAAATAGAGAAGCAACCTAGTTGAGTGATATCTACACTGTATTAGTGAGAAGCTGCGCTTTTAAGCTTCACAACTGGTCACTGAACCACACTGAAACAGGAATGCGCAGGTTTGTGCGATGAGTGAGTTTGCATGACCGCAGAAAACAAACAGCGTCTGAAACCTGTCGAGCGCGATGTGTGTTATTTTTCATCCCAAAAAAGAGAGAGACCAAATCAAAAACACAGAATTACAAAAGCAGGATTATGTTTTGTTTCCGAAGGAGAGAAAAAACAGAGCCGTAAAAAGACATTCCTGTTTGCCTGTGCTCCAAGCTTTCCAGTGGTTCTGCAAATAGAAGAGGACAAGGGTAAACTCCAGTTTCCCTATTTACAATGGCAGACCACTCTGGCATTGTAAAACTGTCGACCACACACACACAGAGTGTGGACACACTTTCACAGCAAGGTCCACTCACATTGAAAACAGGGATGTAGACACAATTATCTTAATGACCGTGCAAAGGAACGTGCGGTACAGAGCTCTTCATATTTGGAACGGGAATAAGTTCCACGGTTTCACGACTATTTCCTCGTCCCAAGGGGACAAAGAGGAACTTTTTTTTTTTTCTTTGCATTTAGTGGAACCTTTTTTTCCAACGTAAAATGATTCTGTGCAGGACCTTGTATGGCTTCTAATGTTACAGAGGATTATCTGCCTGGCATGTTCAAACTGGGTGGGTAAGAGGCAATACAAGAACCCTGGCCCTGAAACCTTAAGCCATTCATTTTGTGTTCTGCACTGCATCCACTTCTCTTGAAAATGGCTAGGTAAGCGGCTTCAGGAGAAGGGGCCCTGCCCTGAACATTAAGCCATTTCGTGTTCGACGACGCTGCAACCACTTCTCGCCTGGCGTCAGCTCCGTCCCGATGAGTTATGTGTGAGTTTGACTCCCTCTCAATCATTTATTAAAGGTTTGCCTGTAAAAGCATTTCAGGGATGAAATGTTCCTGCACACTAAGCCTATGCAGTGTACTTTATGTTTCTTTTTCTTTTTTTTCTTTTTTTTTCTTCTCTCGTTAAGTCCTTAACCCCCCCCCCCCCCCCCCCCCCCCCCCCCCCCCCCCCCCACCCCCACTCATAGGCTGCATTCCGGCCCTTATACTAGTGGGAAACGTCAAACCATGGGTGGAATTCTGAGGGCAGAAGGAACCCGGGTTTGATTCCTTCAAGACAGGCACTGATTGTGAGCCTGCTGCAGCCTATTAGGGATTGAAGTGGCCACAGAATGTTCGCATTACCCCGGTCATATTATTCTGTTTATTACAGCGTACGTTCCATGAGAACTTGTCGCTGCCTTGCATTTGCGGCCCCGACGGATGAAAGACAGCGCATCGTGTGGCAGTCCGCATCAAGGGCGAGCGCTATCGCCGTGACGGGCGAACGCAGAAACATTACACAAAGCCCATCGTTGGCGAGTCTCGTTGAAGGCACTGGGCACTGTTGAAAAAAGGTTAGGTCGGTTTGCTCAGTTTGCTCAATGCGTTTCTTCACTGCCTTCCCCCTGGGGTTCTCACAGCACTTGTTGGTTGCCTCGACCGCTAAAATTCCTGCGATTGCCCGACATGAACTTTTTTCGATTTGTTTCGCTGCAACTGCGCCACAACCACAATCCACTTAGCGCCTACACTGGCACCCCACTCCTTCTCAAGCTCCACTTTATAAAACATCCCCAAAAAATCCAATCCAAACGCGAGAGGCAGTCCATTTACTGGACCAGTCGAACCGCCTCACATAATTATGATTCTGATCTGGGTTAGTAAAGCTCCGAGCGGTGAGTGTTTCACATTAGCAAGCAAACAAAAGAATCAAACACCAATCACATGTGATGGAACCATAATTTGCCTCATAAAACGCAAAGATTCAGGCCCATATTTGGGCAGTCTGAAGCCTCCTTAGATCCTTCCAAGATGTCGTGTAGCATTCAGCGAAAAAGCGAAACCACCATGACACAGAACTGTTGACACAATCATCTCTAAAAACAAATTTAATTTTCATTTGGCCAAATAAAATCTTACACAGTGGGTGCCATGGCTACGGCATAAATTCAATAAAGCCCTGGATCTCTGCTTCCTTCTTTTATCCAGATTTAGGATCAATAAAGAAATCGAGAATGACATGAGCGCTCCGAGGAAACTAAATGAGATCCTGGCAGAGCGGTTCCCTTCGCAGAGAGGCCAGCGTGCCGCATTGCAGCCAGTGACTTCAGATGGTATTTGATTCTGCCCGAGCGCGGGGGCAAAGCCTCTTCATTACACAGACGAGAAAAAATAAAATAAACCACAGCGTAGGTCACTTTACACAAACCATCTTGATTTTCAGATAGCTTACTTGGAGGGCTGTGGCCGTATCTCCAAGCATGAAACTATGCCTTGGAAAGAGCTTTCCGTCCAATTTCATCACAAATGAGTCAATAAATAAGGACGGAGTGACACGCATAACAAGTGGGAATGTTTACTGCTAAATATTTGTGCTTGTCGTAGCTCTGGGCAAGGGCTAGACCACATGCTGAAAGCCAAGACCTTCTCACAGGACAGGACCCGACCCTGGTTTCCCCCGTCGGAGAGCCTCTCGGGCCTTCTCAGTGTTTGCTCATTTATATATTTATTTACTTACTTACTGACTGACTGACTCAGAGACCATGTGTTCCACATGGCAATGCTGAGCTCGGTGATTGCTGTGATCAAGAGAACGTCAAGTCCCCCGGTTCTCTGATTGTCTCTGTGTGTGTTCTGCAAATCCACTGTGCAACCATGGAGAACCAGGGGCTGCCATCTCCTTTGCATGATCAGGTGATATTCAGCGAGGAACACACACACTCCCTCTTCCATCTCTCATTATCTCTCTCTACCTCTGTCTCTCTATCCCTCGCTCTCACTCAAACACAGCAAACACTCTTTCATGTTCATGTTCTGTGCCTCTCCCTCTCAGTTTTTTTTAATACTCTTTCTTCTCTGTGTTGTCGCCCCATTCTCTGTCTTTTTGCCCCATTCTCCTTGTCGTTGTTTCTGTCTCTCCTCCCTGTTCCATAATGTTTCCTCCCTCTTCCTTCTCAGTCCAAATCTCATGTTTTCTCCAAAACTACAAATCTCTTTTCTTTCTCTAAAACTACATCTCTTTTCTTCTATTTCCTTCCCTCATCCTCTCCCAATCCCTCTCTTTTACACTCAGTTTTTTCCTCACTCTCTCTCTCTCTCTCTCTCTCTCTAACTCTCTCACTAGCTCTCTCTTCCTCCCTCATCCTCTCACTTTCTTCCTCCTCCTCTTCCTCTCTCTCTTTCCATATCTTGCGTGTGTGTGTGTGTGTCCCATTACAGCCCTGCATCCCTCCTCTCCACACATCCTCTCACTGACTACTCCGGGCTCCTAATTTCATTGACGGGCAACTGGCAACGGGCAACATAACAACAAGCAATTTCAAAACTTAGCGAATGCTAATTTAAAACCATGAGCAACACCCTAAGTGCAAACATGGGTGGGTCAGCGCAGTGCTCCCACACGCCACACAACAGCTTTAGTTCATGCGCGACGGACTTTGCTCGTTGCACGTCAGTGTAATTTGGGCCCTCACGGTTTCCCCAAAGGCCCAGCCACTGACGCACAAGTGGCCCGCCGGGGGAGAGAGCCAAGGTTTACCTCAGCCGAGGCCCCAGGCTCTCGCTCGCCACGCAGTAAAAATGAACCATCACTCCTGCACACCGCCTGCCTTATTACCTAGGAAACCTCAAAATGCCAACCCTGTCGAGTGAAGAGGGAGGGGGGAGCAGAGCTGGTTGTTCTGGAAGGTTCTGAAGGAGTGGAAACCAACGCGGAGGGGTGTGCGGTACGGCGCGGCGTAATGAGGGGGTAATAGCGGGGGGTCAGTGATTGGCCATCAATCTTAATCTGGATTGGGTTACGGCAGCGCTGATGAGCGAAACATCTGTGCAGGACGACTCCAGGCACACCGTCCTCAACCCACTAAACTGGGGTCAGTTTTCACAACCTATTTGCTAATCTTATTCATTACAAGGGAGAGCTATGAAATCAACCCCAGGCCAGCCAGGGACATATGTGTGTGTGTGTGTGTGTGTGTGTGTGTGTGTGTGTGTGTGTGTGTGTGTGTGTGTGTGTGTGTGTGTGTGTGTGTCTGTGTGTGTGTGTGTGTGTGTGTGTGTGTGTATGTGTGTGTGTGTGTGTTTATTGGTGTTTGTGCATGTGTATGTCTGCATGTGTGTGTGTGTTTGTGTGTCTGTGTGTGTGTTTCTGCGCGCGCGCGTATGTGTCAACATGTAGTAAATCCTTTCCAAGAGCTGTCACGGTGCTCCAACTGACGTTAGCACTGGATGTTCAGCGGACCACTTGAAAATGGCGTAGACGGAACCACTCCCATTATGACATCACCACCCCTGGGCAGCCCGTAAGCCAGGAAGCACAGATGCATGTTGGGTGCCACTGACGAGCTCCCGTCATCATCCAGGCCCAAATGCCTTCTGGGTGTGTGGAAGGAGGGAGGCCTCTGCTCTTGTACGACAAAGAAATAAATCACGGCGGGGTGGCGGGGTGGTGGGGTGGTGGTGGTGGCGGCGGTGGCGTGATGAATCTGGCACGGGCACGGAGTGAGACGCAACACTGAGGCACTGTGTGAGTGCACCGCTCTCCATCCCTCCTCCTCTCTCCCTCTCTTTCTACGTCTGTCTGTCTCGCTCTCTTCATCCCTTTCTCTCTCTCTCTCTTTCTCCGTCTGTCTGTCTCGCTCTCTCCATCCCTTTCTCTCTAGCTCTCTCTCCATCTTTCTCTGTCTGTCTGTCTCGCTCTCTCCATCCCTTTCTCTCTAGCTCTCTCTCCATCTTTCTCTATCTGTTTGTCTCGCTCGCTCCATCCCTTTCTCTCTCTCTTTCTCATCTTTCTACGTCTATGTGTCTCGCTCTCTCCATCCTTTTCTCTCTATCTTTCTCTCTTTCTCTGTCTGTTTGTCTCGCTCTCTCCATCCCTTTCTCTCTAGCTCTCTCTCTCTCTTTCTCTCAAATCAAATCAAATGATGCTTTATTGGCATGAAAGAATGAACTCATTGTTGTCAAGGCTACAAGTTTGAAACTATGCAGAGTGAACATATGATTGATTTTAAATGAGCCTTTTGTAAGGTGTGCTATTAATGAAAAAAGAAAAAAAGAAAAGAAAAGCACACTGACAACTTCAGCAATAGAACAAGCAAACAAACAAATGAAGCATCCAGGATTCAGGATTCAGGATACACACACACACACACACACACACACACACACACACACACACACACACACACACACACACACACCAAAAGCATCCAGGATTCAGTGCTCCTTCACAGGAAGACAGACAGCAGGGCCTGCTCTCTCTACTGAGCGCTGTTAGGACGACCATACTTGACCATACATCAGCATCTAAACAGGCAGCTCTGATGCTTCTTGGCCCGTTGCTTTTATTAAGGTTGAACACTGGTGGGAGAGAGCGAACGTTCCGAAGTTCTACAGTTCTAAAGTTCTAAGAAGCATCTAAAGTTCTGCAGCCATCAATCTTCATGAGACTGAATGAAACAGAGTGCTTCACAGAGCAGGAACTTTCAGATAAATCACTGCTGTCACCATTCAGAAAAGAAGAAAATTGCTCCGCCAATATACATGTCAATGAGGTACATTTTGCAGGTTGTGTAAGAGAAACTGCTGAAATAAAAACTCCAACCGAGCAGTCATAATTAGTCTTGAACGTCTTTCACGTTTGCAACTGGAACTTCTGGGAAAAGCCTAGTGTTTTTTAAATGACAATTTAACAATGGCTGAGTTAATTAACTTTTTTGCCTTGTTGTCTTTGACTGCAGCTATAGTAAGCGTGCCATACGGCCCAGCCTGTCGCAGTGATGTTGGCTCTGGTCTGCCTTTCCCTTGAGAGGCCATGTTTTTAAGGGATTTTTATAGTCACAAATGGAAATAATCAACACACACTTAACTTCAGTGTTTAGTGTGTGTGTGTGTGTGTGTGTATGTGTGTGTGTATGTGTGTGTGTGTGTGTGTGTGTGTGTGTGTGTGTGTGTGTGTGTGTGTGTACTGTGTGTATGTGATGTGACTCAAACTTGTTTTTCCCTTTTCTGTTTCTGCTGTTTCTGTTCATCGTCAATGACTGTGGTGTTTTCATTGAAGAGAGGAGTGAAGATGGAGGGCAGAGATGGACAGAACAAGAAGAAGAGAGAGGAGGTGAAGAAGGAGGGCAGAGATGGACAGAGCAAGAAGAGGAGAGAGGAGGTGAAGAAGGATGTCCTCGCTCACTCTTGATATTACACAGACTAGACACTTTCGATCTGTTCAAGTCCTTTAGAGGTGGGGGGGCTCCTCGGAGGGAAGGAAGGAAAGGTTGCCATGGCGTCAGCGGAAGACTGGAGAATTCTCCACTCCTCACATCCAACAGCCGCTGACATCATTGTGCAGAGAGCAAAGAGGTGTCTCATGGCAGGTGACATTTCCCATCCAGGGAAGATGTGTGTGTGTGTGTGTCTCTCTCTCTCTCTCTCTCTCTCTCTCTCTCTCTCTCTCTCTCTCTCTCTCTCTCTCTGTGTATGCGTGTGTGTGTGTGTGTGTGTGTGTGTGTGTGTGTGTGTGTCTCTCTGTGTGTGTGTGTGTGCGTGTGTGGGTGGGTATGTGTGAATTCTCTGTCTGTCCTCCCCTTGTCTAGTCCAGACTCAGAATCTGCTGAGCAGGGGGAGGTTAATTGCAGCATAACCTCCCTCACATCAAACACACACACACACACACACACATGCAAAAGAAAGAAACAGTGATTCAGTTACGTGGCCCTGCCCCCTTCTGTTTGTGGGGCGGAATGTAAAGGAGGGGATTTGGGAGGTCCAGACATGGACAGGTGTTTCTCAAACTTGAGATCCTCTGGGATGCATGACTGGAGACGTGTGTGTGTGCGTGCGTGTGCATATGTGTGCGTTCATGTGTGTGCATTTGCAGGTGTGTGTGTGTATGTGTGTGAGAGAGAGAGAGAGAGAGGTCCTCTGGGACATAAAGTGGGGGACATGTGTTTGAGGGGACAGAGTTTTGTTTTGACTGTGAAGACGAAGACGTGCTACTTGACCAGGTGCTGAAAGCTGGGTGAAACCAAACGCCCAGACAGACCAGTCTGGGTCTACTGCTCTCACACTTACACACACACACACACACACACACACACACACACACACACACACACACACAGAAAAGTCCAGACAACAGCTGAGTCTGAGTGCGGCACAGAAACGGTGGACCATCAGGAACCTACCCCATCAAGACTGAACCTCTGATTGAACTCTCAGTCAGATGCTTTCAGTCAAAGTGACCAGCAGTACAGGTATCCACTCTATCAGTATGTGCCCGAACGAGCCCGAACCCATGACTGATACTGCGTAGGAACTATGGGTGTTAGCACTTTGTGCTACCAGTTCAGCTATACAGCATAGGAACAATGGGTGCACTGCATCTCTCCTCAGGATCTCACCAAGGCTCAAATGTGGAGGCCCTCATTAGTAATGTTACATGGCAGTTGTTAAGCTTCCTTGAACTGTTTTCAACTTCCTTGACGATTTTTCACTGTTGACAACTCCTTTTGCAGTTCATAACTCAAACTGTATCAAACATTGAATGTACAATAGTACTTTATTTTTTAATGAGAGACATGTTGTCTCCAGACACATTTGCAATATCTTCCATTTTCTGAGTGAGGATACTACATTATTGAAAACGACCAAATCATTCACTGGTGTTGATTTCCTGATACCCCACAGCAATAAGGTTCAACCAAAGCCTGGAAAAAATTAAATTAACTTCAAAGCTAATTCCTCAGGTGAGATCAATTCACATTGTGGTGTTCTCACGTTTAACATCACTTCTCACTTATAACACAGATCCTTTCCAAGGCAGTTATATAGGTGTGCCTTATTACCCACTCCACACACACACACACACACACACACACACACACACACACACACACACACACGTACACACACACAAGTACACACACCCAACGGCTAGACATTTTCGGTGTCGGCCAAATGGCGATCTATTTCTGCGCCAGTGGAAATGAAGCATTTTCTCCCAATAACATCCTTCCCTCTTCCTTCCTTCCTTCCTCCCCTCAGGCTTCCTGTTTCACCGCCCGTCCGCAACAGCCTCCGACCCTGGCACGGGTCCGGCCCACATCCGGCCCACCCCCGGCCCACCCCCGCTGGCCCTGCACCCGCGTCAGCCCCCGATCTGTTCCCCGTGCTGCGCCCTGCCTGGGGTCTGAGCCAAGCCCCTGACCTGAGATAACTATCTCTGCCCGGCTATGATTACACTGCAGCTGTGGTCTCGCTCCCTCGCTCGCTCACTCACTCGCCCACTCTGCTCTCTCCAGCTCTCTGCCCGCTGGTAACAGGCTCCATCTCCAGCTCTCTGCCCGCTCGTAACAGGCTACATCTCCAGCTCTCTGCCCGCTCTCTGCCCGCTCGTAACAGGCCACATCTCCAGCTCTCTGCGTGTCAAAGTGTCAAAATCACTGTGTTGACTTCCCTTTGATCCAGACACAGTCACTGCGGCATCACAGAGAGACAATAAACTCCAGTGTTGCAAGTAGAAATGGGAGTAAAATGATGCTATGAACAGCGATGAACATTCAGCAAGCAAGGGTATGTGAACAACACAGATGGGGTATAGTGAGGGCTTTAGTGTTAAATGTGGTTGCACACACTTGAGTGTGAATTTTAACTCAAAATTTGGCTTTTTCAATATTTTATATAGCTCTGTATAATGATATCTGAAAGAGTATTTACTTCCTCTTTTAGACTTAGTATTACACTTTATTTCTCGTTGTGTCCTTGCCTGCCAACCCATTCTTCCCTTCTGCGTGAGTCACTTTGAGTCCCGACCCTCTCTGACCCCTGGCGTGGGCCGCTCTACTGTATGAAAAGGAGTAGCGTGAGATTTGGCAGGTGCAAACACTCATGAAATCGCATGTGTCAGTTCATTATGTAGCCACCAAATGAAATGGGGTCGGCGAGTCTGGTAATTAAGGAAGTGTTTCAGAGAGATTAATGAATCCCCTCTCCATTGACCCCTTGTCGTCCACCTCATAAAGTCACGGGCAGCGATGACTGCTAACAAAGAGTCTAGCTAGAGCAGTCTTCTGCACTGATCTTAGGCACTCATAGAGAAGTAATTCACTCTTGTTGCCTTGTTCCCTTGCCATTCCTCTAGTATGGTAGAATGTGGTAGCGATTAGCAACAGCACACATTCACACAAAGTGTATACGTAGGGTAAGGGTTAGATTCAGTATTGTCATTACGTTTATGGCACATATAACTACACAAATGTTATTTCACAATGATCATTCACTCGAATGTATTTGATTGTGTAATTACAATGTTACAACCGTAGGGTTGCGAAAACATGTTACCAAATGACACATTCAAAAGCAAGCACAATCCCTTCTACTGAATCCATATTTGCCCCCCGGTCATGCAGTTCCTAGACACACAGTCTGTGGGCTATCAATGCTAACACTGAATGCTAATCCTGAGTCTGCGCCCCCAAACGGTCCACTGGAACAGCATCATCCCATGACTACTTTGAAGGGCAGTGGAGCGTGAAGGCGTGTGTTACGTCTTCTTTTTGATGGGGTTAATGACGGCACGCTCGCTCCATCTGCAAGGCCCAGGCAGTGTGGGGAGATTGTCAAACTAATTGATAATGAAGGAACATGCATGCAACAAAAGCCAAAGGGCTTGCTCTTACAGTTAATAACGCAGGGCAGCAAAATGGAAAGTGACAAGCGAGCTTTACTTGTGGGCAGTTATGAGACAAGCGGCTAGGCTCGCAAGGGTTAGATGAAGGGAATGATTGAGAGAGAGGGAAAAGAGAATGACATGAAAACCAAAAATGGAAAAAGAAGGACAAGTGCAATTCTGTCTCTCGTAAACTGGCTTGTGTGCCAGTCATGGTGTTTTCAGGCAGCCATATGTAATGAATAATGTATGAAAGTAAGTGTGCTTAAAAAGAAGAAAGGGCACTTTAAGAAATGTAAATGTACTCTTCAATACTGAGAACACAGACCAAAAAAAAACAGACGACCTCCGCCTTCCCAAAAGCAGTTCTTAAATAAAAGACGAATAGGCTGCAGCAGTGGAGCTCAACGAAACTAATGAACCCAAATAAAAGGAAATGGGCTGTCTCATCCCAAGTGGAGATTGGGCGCACAGTACGGTGGCAGAAATTGTTGTCTTTTGTTCAAAGCCGTACACATGCTCCACATTAGCCCTGCTCCTGCCAGATTTCTGAGGCATGCACTGTAGAGGAGCATAGTTTGTCAGTTTTGAGAGCCGAAATAGACAAAAAAAAAAGTAAATAACGGAGTAGTCTCCGGCCTGGAGGGCTGCCGTGTGTTCCATAGCCAAGGGTAATTGTTTGTTTGTTTACCGTGGGAGATAAAACGCCAGAGCAGCCCATCAATGTGCTGCCCACAACAAAGGAGGATGGAGGCCCAAGAGGGACAAACTCCAAGGGGTAAAATCATTACCGGTCCACCACTAACCCTTGAATATGGTGCTGAATAAACAAGCAGCGCTTGAGGGATGAAGCATCGCTCATTAGACGGAGAGGGGAGCTGAGGACTATGGCCTTTACAAAGGAGGGAGGGAGAGGAAGAGGAGAGGAAGAAGAGAAAATACCAGAAGACCAAAAAAGCAGAGAACAAGGGAGTAAAGAGAAGAACAGAAGAGGTGAAGGGAAGATGAGAGTGGGAAAAAAAGAGGAGAGGAGAGGAAAAAAGGGTAATGCTTTATTTGGATAGTCCGTCTACAGACACTGAACATCACCTTAACCAAACCCAAAACCCCTAACCCTGGTTTGTTTATATGCTGAGCATCTGTAGATAGTCTATAGGGGACCATCCGAATAAAGTGTGACTGAGTGAAGGATGAAGGGAGGAGAAGAGGAAAGAAGAACAGAAAAGAGCAGATGAGAAAATAAGGGGAATGGAGAGAAGAGAAGAGAAGAGAAGAGAAGAAAGGAGAAGAGAAGAGTGTGTAGTTCCCAGTGTGTAGCTGGCAGTGTGTGCTGTGCCTGGCCTAGACTCACCTAGGATGTGGAGAAGTAGAGGAGAACAATAACAGAACGAGGAAAGGGACGACCAAAACACTCAGAGGGAAAGGTTGACACAAAAACAGCCCTTGAGAGCAGTGCAAAGGGATGCTGTCAGGACAGACCAACGGCAGGCAGAGGAAAGGGTGAATGTGAAAAGAGAGGGGAAAAAAGAAAGAAAGAGAGAGAGAGAGGGAGAGAGAGAGAGAGAGAGAGAGAGAGGGTGCAGGTTTTAACAAAGCGTTTCATTTTTGTCATTTCCTTCGGTGGTGGCCAACTCAAACACCGCTGCCTAATTTGCTGATGGCTTCTTCCCGCTCCCATTTACTCTTACGCCTGAGGAGCCGATCGCTGTGTTTTTATTTCCAGCCCGTCCACCGCCGGCTCCCGTCCGAGAGTCCACGAGCCCGACGGGCGCTCCCACCTCCACCCCTGCCCCCAACCCCCACCCCCCCGCCCCTCCGCCTCCTTCCCGGACGCCTTTATGGGGGCTCCTTAGCTGCAGCTTTCCGAATCCGCAGGCAGGCAGGGTTTCGAAATTCCTGGCAATTTACATTCCGAAAATTCAACATGGAGACAGACAGAGAGAAAAATCCCACACTCCCTCTCCCTCTCTCTCTCTCTGTCTCTCACTCTCTCTCCCTCTCTCTCTCTCTCTCTCTCTCTCCATAAAGCCAGTCTGCTTTCCGCTGAACCAGAACACCACTCTGAGGAAAATGGACTTTGTCATGAATGAAATCAGGCTTTTAAATCTTTACAAGCTGCTCTCTCCCCCTCCACTCAATTATAGGTCTTCAATTGAAATTTCATGTCATGACGGCTGATGGTGAACAGATAAGCGTAGGAGAGGACGTAAAGGAGAGCGGTCGTGGAGTGAATGAGCATATGGCCGTAGGCTAGCCCGCTCAACTGCGATGCATTCAAATGGAAACGGAGACACTGAACGTTAAAGACATGCAACTCACATCTCTTCCAGGTTACAGCGAGAACTGGTCCTTCTGTTTAAAAAACTTCTCTTTGATTGTCACACCGAAGGCTTATTGAGGATTATCCATGTCATATGTTTTAATTTTTATATGATTTATTTACTGGAAGAGATGCAAATAGGGCACACTCACATAGACACACACACACACACACACTCACACACACACATACACACACATACACTGGGGACAGGGCTGGCGTGGTCTGCAGGTGAGGTACAGACAAGTGGCAACAGTGATATTTCAAATAGACCCTGCCAAGGATATGATTTAGAAATTCCAGGAACATGTTATGTTATTTTCTTAATATCTATATTATATATGCCTATATATCCTACATCTATATCTTTATCCCATTTATACTTAAGGTGATGGTGGTCCGAGAACGGACCAGACGTGGCCCACTAGAGGGGGTGTCAACCAAACTTGACCGGTAAACCGATATATGCCTCCTATATGGGTATATGTGTAAAGGAAAATAATTGCAAATGGGTGTAAGGGCTGTAGCGTTAAGGTGCTAAAATTGTTGATTTTGTTAGTTGCACTACAAAGCACGAACCGAAAAGTCAGTAGGCTTTCAGAAGAAGGCGTTTCCAAATAAATCACCACCTGAACGTCAATATGAAAATATACTAATTTAGCGTGTCAGCTAAATTAAAGGTGAAAATCCAAAGGCTGGATCGAAATGCAGCAGTGCCGTGATGAAACATATGCCTGAAATAGGCACGTTGTTTGTCGGCCAAATTGACCAGGCATCTGTTGAAACTGACAGCCACAGTGAAGTTAGCAATACTGACGTTAGTTTAACTTTGGCATCTCACTGTAGCGTTGAGGCTAATGAACAACAACAGCAGGTGCGGGGAGGACTTGGTACAACAGTTTGCCCAAGCAAAGTCAAAAATAGCTGTTTTAAAGGTAAGAACAGTTACCATTATTAAATGTTTGTGTTGCAAGTGAACGCCTTATGCTGCGGTATACATTTTCATTGACAATGACGCTACTTGCCTGGTACAGTTTGTGATGTCTGTCTACCATGAAAACAAAATTATTTTGTTGTGGTTTGCATACATTATAGTATAATTTACGTCTAAGATCATTAGGATGTTTAAACAGGCAGGTAGCTTGGCACCTAAACAATCACTGTGCAATTCCTCTCAACTCACCAAATACTTGACCTATTAATCTACCTAGAAGATAGATCTATGTCTGGTGATTGTTAGTAAACTTATTTCTATTTTTAGTGGCTTGGTATTCTTATATACTGTAGATCCTTGTACATCTATGGTGTTGCCCTAGAGTTATTTCATATATGCCTTAAATCTGTCTGTAGGATGTATACAGAGTCTGGTAGCTTGGCCTTTAATACAGGTGTATGCAAATATCTGGTCCTTCTGTAGTTTTCATACAGGGCCTCGTCTTTTCTGTTGTGTAGTTGTGTGAAGGGGGTACTGGAGGTGTGGTCACCCTGGCAACATGGTGCTAATCTGGGCCTGATCACACTTAGGTATTGCCTTCAGGAATGATGTTTAATTTATTCCCATGCTGTGTCAACAAATATTCCTCCCTTAATCTACTATCCTAATCCCTTTAGGATTAAGTCCTTACAATCCTTAAAATCCCTTATCTTGTTGGTTAATGTGCTTGTTAATGCACTTTAGCCGACATCCATGTTTACTGCTAGTTTGACTCGACCAACTGAGGCCCCATTCGTTTCAGTGGGTCAATACAGCTAATTACTGCTACGACGGCCGGCCGCTTTGCATCTGGTGTCCACGGACTTACTGCTGAGTGCCTGTGTGTGTGTGTGTGTGTGTGTGTGTGTGTGTGTGTGTGTGTGTGTGTGTGTGTCTGTGTGTGTGTGTGTGTGTGTGCTGGTCAGGGAAAATTGGCTGTGTTGGGCCACAACTGCTTATTACCAAATCGCTGATCGTATTACCCAGAAACCAAATGCAAATCCACCTCAGGGGGACATCTGCTTCCCCGACCTCCCACAGAACCTCCCACAGAACATTTCAAGGACCATTTCATCCGATATCTCTCCTCTCACGGGCTACCTCTACTGCCATGGCGAGAGTGCAGTTATTATTGATTGAGTGCGTTGTGGTTTGTGTCCACACTTTTGTACATGAGTTATAGGCCAGACTGGATTTTCAGTGATTATTACCTCTAGATGCGTAGTGTAAATTAAATGTCCGAATAACAACTGGGTGTGGAACATATCCGGTTCTTGTCTGGCATGGAACGGTGCCAGAACCGGGCTGGATCTATTCTAGAACCAGATGCTGTCGGGAGGTCTTGCAATTAAACTCACTGCACCCTCAGTGTAACACACACACTGCCTTGCCACAACCAGTTCCTTTAAGTCAATTACACAGAGACAAAACAAAACCTTTAAAAAACAGCCCTCCTTCATCCCAAAGGGGCCAGAATGCATTTGCTAGCTTTTACTGTAGAAGTGCTTTTGCCCTAAGTGCTGGATTGGGTTTCGTATACAGATGAGGCCTCAGCCATTCCTGCATACCCACCAGGCACTGTCAGACACAATTTAAGTGTTGCTGAGGACCGAGACCAACCATTAGGGTATTGAATTAATTGCATTAAGGAGGAGAAGCTATTTGATTTGCTCACTGGCCAACAGTGATGATTGCCCAGAGGAAGAATATTATTGCAGAGAACATGCTGAAACACTTACTGTAATTAGGTACCACTCACAGTTATGAAGTGGTTAATTGCAGGGTGTGTGTGTGTGTGTGTGTGTGTGTGCACGTGCACGCAAGTGTGTGTGTGTGTGTGTGTGTGTGTGTGCCTGCATGCACGTACTGTATTTTGTGTGTGTGTGTGGAAAGATCTGTGGTCTGATGGATGATCCAAAGCCAGTGTCCTGATTCTGTGACTGTGTACGACAGAGAAGCTACACTTCAATTCAGATTCGCACAGTGCCACTTTAAGCCTCACTTTTCATCAGCCTAAATGTGCTCAGTCCTCACCCAGATCACACACACACACATGTCCTCACCAAGATCACAAACACACACACATGTCCTCACCCAGATCACACACACACACACACACATGTGATTCAGTCCTCACCCAGATCACACACACACACATGTGCTCACCCAGATCACACACACACACATGTGATTCAGTCCTCACCCAGATCACACACACACACATGTGCTCACCCAGATCACACACACACACACACACATGTGATTCAGTCCTCACCCAGATCACACACACACACATGTCCTCACCCAGATCACACACACACACACACACATGTGATTCAGTCCTCACCCAGATCACACACACACACATGTGCTCACCCAGATCACACACACACACATGTGCTCACCCAGATCACACACACACACATGTCCTCACCCAGATCACACACACACACATGTGCTTCAGTCATCTGCACTAGCATGAGTAAAATGAGCCTTTGCATGGCAGCTGTTGGGGCCCAGAAGTCCTCCAATTATAATTACTTCAAATAATGAAAATTAAATTTGTGAATTAGCTGCTAGAGTTTTCTATAAAGTTCATTACCATCCTAAACACAGGAGCTGTGAAGTGACCCCCCTCTTTGTTGTCCACTAAAGCCCCCCCCCTCCCCCCTGTTCTTGCCCACCTGCACATTCCGTGGCCAGTGACCTCTGACCCCAGAGTGCGCCTAGGCTACGCATCCCATAGCGACCCCAAAGAGAGGGCCATTGTGGACCCCGACTGGCCACAGCAGCATGAGGTCAGCTCACGGTAGTAACCTTAGAAGAGCCTAAAGGTGACCTCCCTGACCTCCGCACTCTGACCTCCGCACAGGCTGCATGGATTAGAGGGGATGATTGAGGACACCACAGGACTCTCAAGAAACTGCTCTAATGAGTCCTAGCTTTAGCTATGCTGAGCCAAGCATGACCAAGCATGTTCTACATGAGATGGAAATCAATGGACATTGTCAATAGATGGATGGATGGATGGATGGATGGATGGATGGATTTGGAAATGATTTCGGTAAGTGGGCGGTTTGTGAGAAGTGTGTGTTGATGAGATTTTCACAGCAGGGCTGTGGGCCTTAAAAAACACAACAAAACACTCTGTGTAATCTACATGTTGTTTTTCAAATGGATTCCTGCAACTGAGAGATTTAATTGTGGACTTAATTGTGGACTTAATTGTGGACTTAATTGAGCATCCCTTGGATGCTTTTAGCAGAGCATTTGTTTAAATATTTTGCTGTTTGACACAGTGGGAATTCCATATTTTTTCCTGACAGTAAGTAGGAAACGGATATTTGTGTGAGTGATTACTTCACGAAAGCTCCTGCCGTCACTGGAGAGACCTCTTCATCACACACACACACACACACACACACACACACACACACACACACACAGAATCACACCGGCATAGACACAAACACACCTTGCTAAGGCACCCAGCCCAAATATCCAAGCCAGGGCCAAGCCTACAAAGGATCGTGCTGTTTTAAGATGTCTCCTGGAGTAGCCACACCCAGTGTAAAACACCCAATACCGTGATGGGTGCTGGCAGTGAAGGAACATCTGTGTTTATCAGCAGAAAGTGTTGTCTGAAGTGTTTCGTTGAAGGGGAGAAAACACACTTATTATAAGGAAGCCTGGAGCTCACAGATAGTCGACAGTTGATTTAACGTAAAAAGGGCAACCTTAAAGACTTAACCCACAGCTTGGAGCCCTCAGAGTGAGAAAAAACGAAAGTATTTATTGGGCAAACATTGGCATGACTGACATTTTGACGCCTGGCGTCAGAGTTTTCACAGGGGTATATTCTCAAGGAATGTATCCCAAATACAAGTGTCAGATTCACATCTTTTCATAAAACAATGGCAACTTTTATAACACGCCCTGGAGTGTTTAACAGACTCCGTTTCGGTGCCCGGAATAAGATTTGTTTGAGATGAAATGTGATTAATTTTGGTAGACTTTATATGTTGAAATTCTACCTTGGCCAAAGATTTCTACAAATAAAAATGTAAAGAGTGATTTGATTCAGCCTGCTGGCAGTCTTTCAGACTTAAGTAAACTATCTTGCACATGGAGAGAACCCAGCCTTCTGAAACAGGACACTTGGCAACAGTATCCTTTTGGCACCTCCTGCCCCCCCCCCCCCCCCCCCCCTCCGCCATTCTCCGAGATATGGTATGGCCCCCTCCCACCCCTGCCGTTTTCACCTATTTAGGCCTGGCCAACATGAGCATCCAGCACTGAAGCTCGCTGACTCCGTCATGTCCACTTAGATTCTGATCAATATGGCCTCCCGCCAAACAAGCTGCCTTTTCAAACAACTCTATTTTAAGGGAGGCTTCTGCTGTGTGGCTGTGTGGTCCAATTAAAATTATTGACCACATTTCAACAGTGTAGACATCACAAAAACGGTCTGCTTAGAGTCCTCGCAAATTAAAGGAATTCCCTGGAGACGTGTTTAGGCCATGCATTACACTCGCGCACGCAACTGATTCTCGCAGCAGTCCTTAAAGGCACACCATTTACTTTACACCGTTAAAGGTCCAACTGATCTTCGCAGGAGTCCCTTAAAGGTACAGTACACCATTTAATTACACGTTAAAAGCCCAACTGATCCTCTCAGGAGTCCCTTAAAGGTACAGTACACCATTTAATTACACCGTTAAAGGCCCAATAACTCTGCATGGTCCTCTCTGATGTGTTACTGTCTTAGGCAGTTCACTTAGGTGAATTACATTGCATATGTTCACCTGCTGCCTGATGAGCCTCCTACACACACACACACACACACACACACACACAGGCACACACACAGCTTATAAAAGTACTATTTGTTGGCAGAAAGTGTGTATTTTCTGAACTGTCTGAGCTCTACAGCAAATGTCCACTTTCTAGACGGTAAAGATTTAATAATGCCTGACAAATGGCTTCACCCCGGCACCGTCTCTCTCTACCCACGATGCAGCAGCAGCAGCAGCTCTCACTCTCTAGACGGTGGTTCAGGTGCAGTGGTGAAGGTGAAGTGGTTCTTGCATAGAGAGGGCAAGCCTGTAGTACACTAGAGCCAATACTCCCTGCCCTAAGGCAGTGTGATTTAACAAACTGAACACGAGAGCCTACTACCTCCTGGCCTAAGGCAGTGTGATTTAACAAACTGAACATTACAATCTTTACCAGCTGCTGAAATACAAACCAGCAACTGTTCACCCTGTCAGCTACAAGACCCTGACACGTATAGACACACACACAGACACACACACACACATATACACACATCTATCATCACCACTTGCGTGCCATGCAGTTATGACCCTGATACATTGCCATCTCTTCCATGTGTATGTATGTATGTGTGTGTGTGTGTGTGAGAGAGAGAGAGAGAGTGGGTGTGTGTATGTATGTGTGTGTTTGTGATGTGAGTGCACTTGTGTGTGTGTGTGTGTGTGTGTTTGTGATGTGAGAGCAAGTGTGTGTGCATTGGGAGCTTGAGTTACTGCGCTACCTATTAAATATTAGTGCCGTATTGAGCCAGGCTTTTGTGTGGGAGGAGACCAATGGTGAATGTCTGGGGGTGTATTGGTCTCGGGGGTCGAGCTGCGGAGTATCCTGTCTCTGCAGCAAGGGCGACGCCTTACAGGAGTGTTGGAGTCGAGGGCCCGCGTTTAAACCAGCAGCCCTCGCACAGCGCAGAGATTTTATTTTCCCTGTCGGTGTTCATAATGACGTTAATCCTGAGATTTGTAATTGCTGGCTGTGTCAACACTGCTGGCCGAGGTTTGTGTGTGTGTGTGTGTGTGTGTGTGTGTGTGTGTGTAATTGACACACTCATTCGACATGAACTAGTATTTATTTGAGGAGCGGGCAGCTAGCGCTGTGGCTTATGCCAACTTGGCTAGCCCTGGCAGGGCCCTGGATCCTGACATCTGGGCCTGATTCATCAAGGTATTTGCAGCAAAGTGTAACGTGCAAACAAGCCTAATGAAGACAAGGCCCACAATGGCCCCGAATGACGAACAGCAGGGCGAAATAAACAAACAAACCGTAGCGATACAACAAAGACGCTTCGCGGAACTATTTTTAAACCCCTCTCTGATGTTTCGGACCAAAGACTTGTGCCATCTTCGGAGTCAACGACATAAGGCTTGGCGTCGGGTCAAGCTGTGCTTTGGATCAGGAAAGTAGGTACCCTTTTTGGGTCCAAATATATCAGACTTACAGGGAGGGAGAAT
>NC_045169.1:22877123-22887123 GCF_900700415.2 Clupea harengus | reverse complement strand
TGTGTGTGTGTGTGTGTGTGTGTGTGTGTGTGCCAAAGCATTGATAGTGCTTGGAGGGAAGCTTTCCGTCCTCAAGGCAGGAGTGGAAAAGTGTTCCCTTCTGGAGAGATGGATAGACGGCAGCTTTGTGCATGGTGGTCTCTGGAAATGTTTTCCCCCTTAGACATACTGGGGATGTCTTTCATTTTACTCCGGCCAAATGGATAAAAGAGAGAGAGAGAGAGAGAGAGAGAGAGAGAGGTGGGGGGGCGGGGGCAGAGAAAGAGAGAGTGAGAAAGAGCAAATGAGAGAAGAGAAAGAGAGACTGAATGAGAGAGAGAGAGAGAAAAAGATCAATTGAGAGGCGAAAGAGTGAGAGTGAGGGAGAAAGTGAGAGATAGAAAGAACTGAATGAGGGAAAGAGAGAGCGATAGAGAAATAGAGAGATGAGCGGGAGAGTGACAGGAGAAAGGCAGAAGGATTGAGTGGCCAGACAGAGAAGGAGGGAGAGAGAGAGAAGGAGGGAGAGAGAGGGAGAGAGGAAAGAGAGAGAGTGAGGGAGGAAAAAGAGTGAGAGGAGAAAGACAGGAACTGAGTGGCCAGAGAGAGAGAGAGAGAGAGAGAGAGGGGGGTGGAGAGAGAGAGAGAGAGGGAGAGAGATGGGGGTGGAGAGGTAAGGTGAGGTGAGGTGAGGTGAGGTGAGGGGGCCAGTCTGTCAGAGCACATCCCGTCCCCCCACGCTGACCACGCATTCCGAGGCTGGGAATCTGGTCCCGGTCATCCCGTCTGTGTGTGAGCTCCTGATGCGAGGAGACAGGCAGCGGGTCCTGGGTCCACCCCCACCCCCACCGCACCCCACCCCAGCCCTCTCCCTTCTGCCTGGATGACCTGCTTCTGTTCTGGACCCGCGGCCCACTCACACTCTAATGAGGAGCTGGAGCACAACTAGAAAGCACCGGCAAACACACACACACACACACACACACACACACACACACACACACACACACACAAACATACATACACACACAGACGCTCACACACACAAACATACATACACACACTCACACACACACATAAACACATACACACACACATAAACACAGACACACACACACTCACACACAAACATACATACACACACACACACACACACACACAAACATACATACACACACAGACGCTCACTCACAAACATACATACACACACTCACACACACAAACACACACACACACACACTGGCCTGCTCCTGATCAACCCCTTTATACCACCCAGTAATTGTGGGCAGCTTGGGAGAATCGAAACAAGAGGGAGTGGAGAGTGCCAGCTCCCTGACTGACAGGTCTCGGCCCGCTCCGTTTACGGGAATGAGCTCCATTCCGACGCCTTATATAATAAAACAGTTTCAACTCCGCTGGAAATTAAACTGCAGTCGACTGGAATGAGCGCTCCTCACTTCGACCGAGCTGAATTGGATGCAAAACACGGTGAATAACAAACACACACACACACACACACACACACACCCACACACACACAATCACACACACACACACACACACACACACACACAAAGAAAGAAAGAAAGAAAGAAAGAAAGAAAGAAAGAAAGAAAAAAGCAATGCTTCCTCAGTCGTTAATCAGCCGCTGTTTTACACCCAGGAGGGCGCTAGCGTGCATTAGCAGAGCAGGCCAGGACGAGGCCCATTAACCGGGCCAGAGAGCTGCTGGACTCCTGTGGTGGTTCGTTCTCGTCTGACTGGGCCGTGCTCTCATCGATGCTGTGCTCAAAGACTCTATCTGTGTATCCAGGTCTCAGTCGGATCTGGAACAGATACCCTTATAAACACAGCCCCTTAATCTACACTCAAAATTAGCCTGAAAGATAGTACTGATTTGTTTTTTTGTGGGTAAATTAAGTAGATTTGTACGCAGATTGAAGTAATTTTTTTTAAGGTCAAAACCACTCTTCTGCACAGTTTGACAACTATGGCAGAAAAACGGGAATGTAATAGTATTTGAAGTGTTTTATGTTTCATAGTGATCAGAGCTCAACCCTCAGATCAGAGTTAAACGCTCCTTGCGTGCTATCCTATGGTGCTGAAAGACCACATACAGTATGTGGCCTGCAGTCATAGAACACCAGATCAGGGCCAAACAGGGCCAGAAGAGTACGCTATGGAAATGCACTCCGTGGCCTACTGACTGACAGCCAGCCAGGTCTGGGATCAGAGCTGAGCCGTTCCAGGGTGGTGTCCTGTGGTGCTGAAAGAGCCTGTCTGGGCCCCGCAGGGTCTCAAAGGGAGCCACGTATGCGCCGAGTCTGGGCCAGATGGTTTGAGGGTAGTTTGAGGGGTAGTTTGCGAGGGGAGTGGGGGTTTTGTGAGCTACTGACTCGGGTTGCCAGCCGGTCTTTGGCCAAATCAAGGCCGTATTAGAGCTGGATTGTTCTAGAGTCCTGTGCTGCTGAGAGATGTTATCTGTTTGACTGCAGAGGCGCATAGGCAGCCAGCTCTCGGGCCACATCGAGGTCAGATCAGAGCTAAAGTCCTAGCCTATGGCTTTGCCAACCCCTCTCATTGGCCTGCTCACACTGAGAGGCAGTCAATCGGAGGCCAGAGGTTGGCCCAGGTCTTTTGGTAAGCGTGCCCATTTCCTGCCTCTTATCTCTGTTTAACGCAGCCGACCCAGGACTCGTGAGGTAAAGCCATACATAACCTGACATGTGAAGCTATACTATAACCTGACATGTAAAGGCCATACCGTAACCTGACATATATAGCTGTTCGTTCGGCAGCAGCGAAGGGTTGTATTTCTTCACGGTGTTGTTTGTTTACAGAGCCGTGTAGCGTGGCATCCTATTGAGGCCATATGGGGAGGCCATATGTTTATGACGGCGCTGTAAAAGGACATGATGAGATCACCAGAGGTGGCGTCGCTGGTGAAGCCATCAGCCTGGTTTTATCCCCGACAGTGTCAAATGTCTCTCTTCACTCGAGGTGTGTGTGTGCGTGCGTGTGTGTGTGTGCGCGTGTTATCCTTGATGGTGGTTCAAATAGCTCTCTTCACTCAAGGTGTGTGTGTGTGTGTGTGTGTGTGTGTGTGTGTGTGTGTGTGTGTGTGTGTGTGTGTGTGTGTGTGTGTGTGTGTGTGTGTGCGCACGCACAGGCATATGTGTGTGAGTGTGCATCCAAGATCATTAATATGTGTCTCTGTGTGTGTGTGTGCATGTGAATGTCGATGTGTGTGTGTGTGTGTGTATATGAATGTAGATGTGTGTGTGTGTGTGTGTGTGTGTGTGTGTGTGAGTCAATGTGTATAACTGAGAGAATGTGTGTGTGTATGTGTATGTCCATGTCAGTGAGCAGATAGAGTTACACATTTTACTGGGGTCCTTTCTTCCAGCCAGAAGAGTCATAAGCTGTCATACCTGTTCATAAACACCCACGTCATGTGCTTTCTCACTGGGCAGCCATATCTTATAAAACCCTCTGCTGAGAGAGGAGTTATTGGTCAAATGCCGTCATTAGTTTACAGTGCACCTGTAGTTGGAGAAGTTGGTGGAGCCCAACCCTTGTGCCTGGAGGCTTTTACTGTTTATGTGTGTGTGTGTGTGTGTGTGTGTGTGTGTGTGTGTGTGTGTGTACGTGTGTGTACGTGTGTGTGTGTGTGTGCGCGTGCGGTGTGTGTGTGTGTGTGTGTGTGCGTGTGTGTACGTGTGTGTGTGTGTGCGTGTGTGTGTGTGTGTGTGTGTGTGTGTGTGTGTGTGTGTGTGTGTGTGTGTGTGTGTGTGTGTGTGTGTGTGTGTGTGCACAAAGGGCCAGTGGATCACTCTGGTGTTGGAAATGAATGGAAGCGTAGCGAAATGTAACGTGTGCTCGTGAAATAATTTGTTTATGCACCGGGGGCGTTATGGGGTGGTCTTGGGAAAACACTTTTCAAGGAAACTGTAATGTGTACATTAATCTGCAGCGCAAACAATTACTGACTCCACTTCTTTTCTCCCCCCGTTCCTCTTTTTCCCTCTCTCTCCCTCTCTCTCCCTCTCTTCATTGCTCTTTTTCTCTCCCTCAGAGACTCTCTCCCTCTCTCCCTCCCTCTCTCCCTCCCTCCCTCCATCATCCCCTACAGTTTGCATTATAAATACACTAGGTTTGCCTGAGCCCACAGTATAACACCCTGAGGATTTGCGTGTGCAGGACTGCCAGAATAACAATAATCACATTTGCATGTTGTTTACGTGGCCGGCTCCTGCTGCGTATGTAGAGATGTGAGCGTGAAATTAAACTACAAACTATATAACGCACACGCGAGGGATGATTATATGTTCCAACGCACGGAGGCTTCAGGGAGGCTCCGCTCACACATATGTTATATATACAATATATAATATACATTATACACATACTCTGTTATATATACAATATACATTATACACATACTCTGTTATATATATACAATATACATTATACACATACTCTGTTATATATATACAATATACATTATACACATACTCTGTTATATATACAATATACATTATACGCATACTCTGTTATATACTACATTCCTACTTACTGTACTGTGAATACTTTTTTCCCGTCTGCTTCTGAAGTTTATTATGTTTGTGTTGATTTTAGATGTAAATAAACATAATTAAACTTTAATGTCACCCTGATTTACCTGACCTAAATAAATTCAATGAGAAATAATACATTCCGGAATTATTTTTCAATTTAATAATGACGGACAGAACCTCGACTCTCATGTCATTTGGTTCAGGAACTGTCTGACAGAATGACAGTAAAGCTCCTTCCGCCATGCTCTCATCAGAGGCAGTTGTATTTTGAAAGGAACAGTGTCAAGTCCGATTTTCTCCAAATGATATTTCCTCTCCCTGACGAGGGCGTCTGGTACGCTAATCATGCCTTCTGATCTTGTGGTTCGCCTTCATCTGTCACGAGCAGACCTGCCTCTGCCTCTGCTCTCTTCACAGTTAGGTCAGCGATGGCAGACAGGCCACCCAGGAGTGTGTGCTCTTGAGTGTGTGTGTGTGTGTGTGTGTGTATGTGTGTAGCAAGGGTATGAGTGTGCGTGTGTGTGTAGCAAGGGTATGTGTGTGTTTGCGTGCACGTGGATGTGTGTATGTGCGACTGTGCGAGTGGCAAGGCTATGAATGTGTGTGTATGTGTGTAGCTAAGGTATGAGTGTGTGTGTGTGTGTGTGTGTGTGTGTGTGTGTGTGTGTGTGTGTGTGTGTGTGTGTGTGTGTGTGTGTGTGTGTGTGTACTCCCACTGGTGGGTTTGAGCTAGAGAGGGAGGCTGAGATTGAGTCATAGGCTGGCAGGGCCTTAGGGATGAGAAGGATGCATGGAGTGTGTGTGTGAATGTGTCTGTGTGTGTGTGTGTAGCGAGGGCATGAGTGTGTGATGAATTGTGTTACCTTGTGCTAATGACATACTGGTGTGTATGTAAATGTATGTGTGTTTTTGTGTGGTTTAAAGGCACCAAGCTTGGGCTGATGGCCAAGAGGACATACTGTGACATGGACACACACACACACACACACACACACACACACACAGACACACACACACAAACACACATGCATATCACAGTGCAGTAGAGCCTTTAAAAATAACCTGTCCTAACGGAAGCACCTGACATGACAACTGTGGCTGAGCCTGGTACCCGGGCATGCCAACATGAGGCCCTCAGAATGCCAGTGTCGGCATGCCACCTCCCGTTTCAAAGCCGCCGTCGCCGACCTCTCACGTTCCCCGCGGAGATCCAAGAGCGTTCACCTTTGACCTCTGAGATGGAGTCCATCTCCCTGGCTTTCATGTGCTGGACCCTCGTAACCCTCCTGTGGCCTCTGTCTCTCAGCGTGGTGTCAGTTTCACGATCGGTTCCTCAAACGACTGGCTGTCGGAACCGGAGACACACCAGCCCATACATAGAACAGCAAGAACCTCAGTTCTGCGTAGGTGTATCACTGGTACAATCTGCTGGTTCTTGACTCACATGCACGTACCCAAGCAGATCTTTTGAACAGAGGCGAGATCAGTTTCGTGTTGGTCTGTCAGTGGTAGCTTCTCATAGCGGCTGACTGACTGACTGACTAGCATATACTACACAAGCCGATACTATGTGGAAGAAAGGCTAGGTCAGTTGTGCTTTGGCCTGTCACTGGTAGGCTCTTGCAGATACTGACTGACTGCCTGACTGACTGACTGACTGAATGACTCGCAGACACACGAGCAGATTTATAGAATAGAGACACACGGAGGGACTGACTCGCAGACACACACGCAGATTTATAGAATAGAGACACACAGAGGTCAGTTTTGCATAGGTGTCAACTGTGGATTCCTGCAGCTTGTCTCGAGGCTGGGAACCATTTCAGATGAAGTAGTTAACTGACGTGTTTTGAATTTGCTGAGCTTAGTTGTTGACTGGCATCAAGGGAACGCTAATTGGCTGCTAAATGTCACATAAAAATAAATTACAGGCCCCAATGCAAGGCCTGCACACCATAAGAAAGGGCAGCAATGCCCAGTCTCTCGCCCTCCCACTCCATTGTTCTTTCTCTCATTCCTCCCCCTCTCTCTCTCTCTCTCTCTCTTTTTTTTCTCTCTCTTTCTCTTTTTCCACTTCTTTCTCTCCCTCACTCTCTCGCTCTTTACTATCTCTTTTTCCATTTCTTTCTCTCCCTCACTCTCTCGCTCTTTACTATCTCTTTCTCTTTGTCCTCCTCTCTATTCCACTCTCTCTCTCTTTTTCTCTGTCTTTTTCTTTTTCTTTCTTTCGCTCTCACTTTCTCTTCTGCTCTCTCTCCTTCTCTCTTCCTCTCTCTCTCTGTCTTTCTCTGCCTCTCCTCTCTTTCTTTTTCTCTCTATCTTTCCCTCTCTCTCCCCCTCTTTCTTCCAGTTTCTCTGTCTTCTTTCTTTCTTTCCCTCTCTCTCTCCCTCTCTATTCCTCTCTTTTTTCTCTTTCCTTCTATCTCCTTCCTTCTCTCTCCTCCACTCCCTCTCTCCACTCTCTCTCTCTCTCTCTCTCTCTCTTTCTCTCTCTGTGTGGGTGCAGTTGTGTAACCTTGGGCGTTCATTCCCTATCCTTCTATCCCTGGCTGCTGCCATGCCGACCACCTGAGCTGGCAGTGCTGCCGTGGGTGTGTGTGCCAACGGTGGAAATATGTGCCGGGGGCATCGGCAGTGGCGGTGGTGCCCATTCAGGGGCTTGTTTACTGCCGCTGTGCCCGGCTGTCTCTCTCTCTCTCCCTCTCTCTCTCTCTCTCTCTCTCTCCCTCTCTCTCTCTATCTCTCTCTCCCTCTCTCTCTCTCTCTCTCTCTGTCTCTCTCTCTCTCTCCCTCTCCCTCTCTTTCTCTCTCTCTCCCTCTCTCTCTCTCTGCCGCTGCTCCACGCTCCACTGCCTGATTTACTGCCCGCCGTGTAGAGTGCCCCAACCCCGTCCAACCCGACAGGTGGCATCGATTATCACTGCAGAGGGGCAGGCTGCGCCAACGTGGCCCAGGGGCACACAGGCCTGAGAGCTGGCACTGCTCGCCCACACACACACACACACACACACACACACACAGACACACACACACACACACACACACACACACACACACACACCGATGCACACACACACACACATGGCCTGCACCAGGGCCTACAGTGGGGCTCAGAGCAGAGCCCAATACCAGATTCTAACACCACACACATATACACATATACCCCTCCACACACACATAAACACAAACACATATAGCCCTCCACACACACATAAACACAAACACATATAGCCCTCCACACACACATAAACACAAACACATATAGCCCTCCACACACACATATACACATATAGCCCTCCACACACACAGAAACACAAACACACATAGCCCTCCACACACAAATAAACACAAACACATATACCCCTCCACACACACATAAACACAAACACATATACCCCTCCACACAAACAAAAACACAAACACACATAGCCCGCACAGGAGCCTACTCCAGGGCTCAGAGTGTGTTAGTAGAGTGTGCATACTAAGTCCCAGAAGGAGGTATGGTGCCTACTTAAGTACATGACAGGAAAGTAAGGGCATGCTGAAGCCGATTACGATTTTGGTACAATACTAAGTACATACTAAAGCCATAGGAGATTCATAGTGCATACTAAAGCCAAGAGTAGATATATTATGCATACTAAAGCCTGCAATACGTTTACTACATACTTAAGCCCTGAGCAGATCTGAAGTACCAAATAACGCCGGTGGCAGAGAGTAAACAGACTATACAGGGAACGTGGTGAGACTCAGCGTAGGATCCACCATGTCAGTTATTACAGGGAACGTGGTGAGACTCAGCGTAGGATCCACCATGTCAGTTATTACAGGGAACGTGGTGAGACTCAGCGTAGGATCCACCATGGCAGTTATTACAGGGAACGTGGTGAGACTCAGCGTAGGATCCACCATGTCAGTTATTACAGGGAACGTGGTGAGACTCAGTGTAAGATCCACCATCGCAGTTATTACAGGGAACGTGGTGAGACTCAGTGTAAGATCCACCATCGCAGTTATTACAGGGAACGTGGTGAGACTCAGCGTAGGATCCACCATGGCAGTTATTACAGGGAACGTGGTGAGACTCAGTGTAAGATCCACCATCGCAGTTATTACAGGGAACGTGGTGAGACTCAGTGTAAGATCCACCATGGCAGTTATTTGTCAGTTCTAGAACATACTAGATGAGGCTGTGCACTGCACTGATAACACGGCCGTGCTTAAACACGGTGGGTGTTTATTCAGGGTTCAGGGTTCTCCTGCTGACATGCTGACAAACAGTGAAGTCCACTCAGCAGTCCCTGAACCTGAACACAGCCATACACTGAAAGCGCATAAGACACACCACTCAAGTGAAACTGGAATGTCCACAACCCTATTCAGTGCCTTGGGCTGTGCATAGTGTACTCAGCATAGCAACTCTCAGTAGCGAGAGAGGGACGCTTCTATTAAACAGCCCCTGAAGAACTCAGAATAAATATCAATACTCTTTCCCGAGGCCCTTTAGGGCCATCAGCCTGACTTCATTGGGTGAGTTCTTTATATTCATAATTAGAATATAAAACTACTAGAGACCATGACGGATCTTTTGCTGCCAAAAACAAGGTTTTGCCATCCAACTGCAAAGAGAACCTTTTGGGATTCTAAACAAGGAATGTTCTCAGTGGAACCTTGTCAGAGTTCCCTGAGTTCAACCTTATGGAGTCGGTTTTTTTTTATTTGTTTTATTTGAAGAGCGGGTTGTCATGTATGCTGTTGCTTCTCAGCAGGACCCCATTCTGTTGGGTTCAGGGACTCCCTTCATTATCATTTTACACAAACCCCGTCTCCGCATACCGTTTCATATCGTTTGGTTCCTCATGTGTTTTTCCATGAAAATATTTGGCCATGGTGAAAAGAAAAAAGGGGGGGGGAGGGGGCGACGTTACCAGGCTCAGTCGGCGATGACCTCGCTCAGCATGAAGCAGACGAGTGCAGTTTTAAAGGGATCAGAGTCTTTAAAGCGATCCCCTATAATGACCATATCAAGCAGATTGATGAGATTAAGCCCTGATTGCCCTGGTGTGCAGATGACACACACACACACACACACACACACACACACACACACTTACACACACACACACACACACACACTTACACACACACACACACACACCACACACACACACACTTACACACACACACACACACACACACACACACAGCCCCAAATGCCCTGGTGTGCACGTAACCCCCCTTTTCCCCCGAACACCACACAAACACACACACGCACACACACACTCTCTCTCTCTCTCTCTCTCTCTCACACACACACACACACACACACACACACACACACACACACACACACACACACACACACACACACACACAGCCCCTGCCGGTCGGCTGGCAAAGCAGTGCAATTAAATGCTGGGGATTAAAGGTCTCCTGCCTGATCC
>NC_045169.1:22864623-22869623 GCF_900700415.2 Clupea harengus | reverse complement strand
TTCTTTCTCTCTCTCATTCCTCTCTCACCATCCTCTCTTTATCTCTCCCTTTGTCACACTCCCTTTCTCACTCTTTGCTCTCTCACTCCCTCTCACTTTCTCTCTTTCTGTCCTTCTCCCCCCTCCCTCTCTCTGTCTATCTGTCCCTCTTCACTCTCTCTCCCCTCTCTCCTCCTCTCCTCCTCTATGTCTCTCTTCACTCTCTCTTCCTCTCCTCCTCTGTCTTCCTCTCTCTCTCTCTCTGTCCCTCTTTCCTCTCACTCGCTCTCCCTCCTCTTCCTCTCCTCCTCTCTCGCCCCCCCTCTTCACCTCTCTCTCTCTCTCTCTGGCCTTCTCTCTCTCTCTCCCTTACTCTCTCTCTCTCTCTCTTCCTCTCTCTCTCTCTTCCCCATCAGCTAAATCTAGCTCTCCCTCCCCTCTGGTTCCTCTTGTGCCATCTGTTAATTGGGCGTCCCCTGAGACTGCTGTCGTCTGTGCATCCGGCCGCCTCCCTCTCTCCCTCTCTCTCTCTCTCTCTCTCTCTCTCCTCTCTCTCTCTCCCTCTCTCTGTCGTCCAGCCTAAGGACACTTTCAGCACCTCCAGAGCAGAGGCCAGTAATTGGGAGACCTTGCCCCCCCCCCCCATCTCTGTAACAGAGCTAACGGCCCTATTAAATATATTTATGTCTGATTTATGGCCGCTGCCTCACTTCCACAACCCTCGGGGGCCTGCAGAGACGTCTCCTCTGGCCTCCAGGGAGTTCACTGATCCGGGCACAACCATCCCGCTCCGTGTGGAGCCCAGAGATCGCTGGCGTGATTGGTGTATTCTGTGTCATCTAGCGAAGGATGACAGGTGTTAACAGCTGAGGGCGCGTGCTGTGATGGCGGTCGGGTCGGGGCGTGGGTGGTATTGTGTCCCCACACTCACACACACACTTACACACACACTCACACACACGCTCACCCACCAGTCCCCTGCCTGCCTGCTTGCTGGCTCGGGCCCCTGGCCCCTGACGATCCACCCCGCTCGGATTCTCTTTTCATAAACCGTACTCCCACAAATTAAAGACGGGTGCGAGGGGTCGGGCGGTCGCCGTGGGAACAGGGACACCCGCGAGGGGTACAGCTGTATGAGGTTTGAGAGAGAGAGAGAGAAAGGGCTAAGAGAGACAGACAGAGAAGAAATGACAGAGAATGAGAGCAACAGAGAGATAAAGAAAAAAAAGCCTGCGAGAGAGAGAGAGTGAGAGTGAGAGAGAGAGAGAGAGAGAGAGAGAGCGAGAAAGGGCTAAGAGAGACAGACAGACAAGGAATGACAGAGAATGAGAGCAACAGAGAGATAAAGAAAAAAAAGCCTGCGAGAGAGAGAGAGAGCGAGAAAGGACTAAGAGAGACAGACAGACAAGGAATGACAGAGAATGAGATCAACAGGGAGATAAAGAAAGAAAGAGAGAGAGAGAGAGAGATCAAATGAAAGTGTGTGAGAAAGAGAATGAATGGGAAAGACAGAAAGAGATGGAGAATGAATACTTTTGTGTTTCGCTGCCTGCGGTTCTGGTCTTGTGGTGGGTCTTTTATCTGTGGACACGGGGAATGGGGATCGTCATCTGTGGTGGATCGGACCAGAACCACAGGCAGAACAGAGGAGGAGGAGGAGGAGGAGAGAGGAGGAGGAGGAGGAGAGGCAGCTCATCTGTGGTGGATTGGACCAGAACCACAGGCAGAAACAGAGGAGGAGGAGGAGGAGGAGGAGGAGGAGAGGAGGAGGAGGAGAGGCAGCTAAAGAGCTGGTGATGAGAGGAGGAAATATCTTTTAATCGAGTGAAACTGCATCCAAAGCGTATCTGACAGCCTGCACACCCGGACCGGAGCGAGAGGGGTCACAACAAACGGCCTCTCACCACCACTCCACACTCAACATACTGTAGCATTGATGTTTGTCTTTGTCTTTGTGTTTGTGTTTGTGTTTGTGTTTGTGTAGGGGGGAGTAGGGGGTGGAACGTGGGGTGGTGGGGGGATTGGAACTGTCAGAACACATCCTTATGACAAAAAAACAACAAACAAAAGTTGTGTGTGTGTGTGTGTGTGTGTGTGTGTGTGTGTGTGTGTGTGTGTATGTGTGTGTGTGTGGAGGGATGGGATGGGATGACTTGGGGGAGGGGGCAATTGTTTATTATCATAATGTACACAAAAGCAAAAATGTTTTGGCCTTGCGAAGAGAATTTGTCTGCGTACATCAAGTTGTGTGTGTGTGTGTGTGTGTGTGTGTGTTGTGTGCTTGCGTGTGTGTGTGTGTTCATCCTTTCTGCATCAAGTTACCCCCTTTAATCAGAGACGTGTCTATCGCGCCAAGCCCTTACAAGTCCAGTTGTGAAGTCCAAAAGAATGATCCCAAAGCCAGTGAGAAACATGAGATAACCCCCTACTGCAGTGAGCGCCGCGCAGCACAGCGGACCCCCCCTCAGCAGACCCCCCCCCCCCCCCCCTCAGCAGACCCCCGCCTCCATCTCTGCCAGCATGCAGCACAAACTTTGCCCAGGTTCCTTGCCAGAAGAGATTGGATTTCTCTGCTGCGGTTCTGTGATCCGTCAACCACGAGTGGACTACAATCCCCATTGTTCCCTCCTCCTCCGCGCTCAAAGCTGGTTCTGTTGTGGTTCACATGTGGGGTGGGGGGGGTGTCGGGGTCGTCTTGTGTGCTTGTTTTACGAGCCATGCCAGTGGCTTGTGTAAAATTCGACCTGTTTGCCTTGCGGTACTTTTATTCAATTGGCAGCCATTTTTCTCCAAAATTAACAGATGGCTGGCATTATAATAAAGAAATTCATTTCCCTAATTAGGCCCAGTCTCGAGAGGGAAGGTTGTGAAAGAGGGAAGGATGACGAAAAACTGAAGGGGGAAAGAGGGGGGGGGGGGGCGAGAGAGAGAGAGAACAGGAAGAAGGGAGCAAGTGAGAGAGCTATCAGGTGAGAGAGGGATGGAGAGGAGAGGGTAGAGAAAGAAAATAGAGAGATATGGGGGGTGTAGGAGAGCAAGAATGATAGTTTCTATTTCTACTTCTTCTTTTCTTAATGTTTCAGTGTTTTTCTGTGTTTCTGTGTTCTGTGATTTGGCCATTATATTTATTCTTTAAGGGCCATGCCAATAAATCGAATCGAAATTGAGAGAGAGAGAGAGAGAGAGAGAGTGAGAGAATGAAAGAGAGAAGAGAGAGAGAGAGAGAGAGAGAGAGAGAGAGAGAGAGAGAGAGAGAGAGAGAGAGAGAGAGAGCGCAGACAATCATTATCTCCAAGCCGGTCGCATTTCATGTAAATGTATTCTGCTGTTTTAATCGGCGGATGTGAGCTTTCTTCAGACTTCTGTGAACCTGTGCTGATGGACCGTCACACACTCCTCACACACTCCTCACACACTCCCCACACACTCCTCACACACTACTACACACACTACTCACAAAACTCCCTTTCATTCCTGATCTAACATGTTTCTAATCAAGACACCCGTGCCTCACTAGACACGCTGGAGATGTGTTTGTAGCCAGACAGATTCCTCAGATAGTTTACTGGAAACCCTTAAACATTCCAGATTGGTACATCCCGTGGACGGGGGTCGAATTTCTGACCCTTGTGCCCAACCGTACCCTCCTACCATCTCTGTGCCCTTTGCCTGTGGCACCTCTGATCAGGGGAAACAGCCATAACACACACACACACACACACACACACACACTCTGATCAGGGGAAACAGCCATAACTTCGCCACCCCCGGAATGCACCACGCAACCCACAAGTGACTTATGACATGTCGAAACAATCTCCACTTGGCCATCATCACCAATAGACTTTCTTACCGTGTGTGTGTGTGTGTGTGTGTGTGTGTGTGTGTGTGTGTGTGACTGTACGTGTGTTACAGCAGTGCTGGGTGAATAGCACCGGGTGAAGGCCCTGTGTGTGTGTGTGTGTGTGTGTGTGTGTGTGCCTGTGCATGCATGCGTGTGTGTGGGGGGGGTGTGCATGTGTGTGTGTGTACACGTGTGTGTGTGTGTGAGTGAAGGCCTCTGTGCCCCCAGTTCAGTTGATGTGGGATCATTTTCATAGAGATTGCCCAAAGCTCTTTGGTGAGTGGGATTTCATGCAGCCCTGCGTAAAAAAGCATTACCCTCCAGGAACTCGGCCAAATCTAGACCCCGTTCCATTCAGGGTTTGAGTTACCAAAGTATGGAGTGTCTCAGGGTTCAGTGTGGTTGATGTTTCTCTTCAGTAAGTCACAGCAAGCTCCAGGACACTCAGTGTGGGTAAACATTTGAATGCTTGAATGGTTCACTTGGCAACAATCTACAGTACGTACAGTACTGGAAAAGACTGCTTTTCATACTTGACAAAAACAGTTACCGTGGAAATCAGTTACAGAGTTACCGTGGAAATCAGTTACAGTGCTGCCGTGGAAATCAGACGTGGGTTACTGTCCATAAGATCAACATCTTCACGTGCTCACTGCTTTGACAACCCCTGAGAGTCACGCCATTACAACTGGTAGAGCAAGGTGCCGACGCCGCTGAGGCTACAAGCCTAGATATTGTTAGCCGCCGCATTCACTGTTAGCCGCCGAGGCTACAAGCTTAGATATCCATAGAGCACAAATACTGAGGAAAGTGTGGATCTGCACTCTGCTGTATGTCACTGTGATGAGTGTAGAGACAGAGCCAGAGCCAGAGCCAGAGCAGATAGAAACACAAGCACACAATAATCCACTGAGGTAAATACTACCTGATAATAATTACACCAAATAATCAAACATTCGTGCGAGACGAACGTCATAACTACGCTACTGCACTGCTGTTGTTTTCAGAGCTAATATCCTCAGGCCGTCGGAGCGCTAAGCACACACTCTGCATGGCAAACTTCAAGCTAATGGCTCAAGAACAGCACTCTGTACCATAGAGAGAGTGAGGGAGAGAGAGAGAGAGAGAGAGAGAGACAAACAGGCAGACAGAGAGAGAGAGAGAGAGAGAGAGAGAG
>NC_045169.1:22849623-22852123 GCF_900700415.2 Clupea harengus | reverse complement strand
GCGTGTGCGTGGGCGTGTGTGTGTGCGTGTGTGTGTGTGTGTGTGTAAGGGGCTTTTACACCACAGTTTCTTTTCATTCTTCATCTTGTACTTTTTTCTCTTTTTCTCTCTTCTCTGATATCGACTGTAGGCAACGTTGCTCCAGAAACAAAGCGCTCCTTTAGGCAAACATGGATGTGTTGTATGTGTTAACAGCTTTCTGGTCCCTTGCCTGCCCTCTCTCTCTCTCCCCTCCCCTCCTCCTCCCTCCCTCTCTCTTCTCTCTTCTGTCAGTCCTAAGATTGGACGAGAAGTGCCACTTGTCCCTTTGAGCAGAACTGGCATTAAAACTGGCATCAAAGCTGGCATCAGAGTGGCACCAACCCTCCGCCAGGGCCTCCTCTGGCGCGTCAACCAACATGTCCCATCTCAGTCGGACGGCCGAGAGCCAGCAGACCCGTCCGTCCCAGTGGGCGGAGGGACTGAGGGGCACAAAGACATCTTTGGACGGGCACAGTATTGGCCTTTCATGGGGGGGGGGGACTTCTAAAAGACACCCCAGCACCCAGCGCTTCTCCGTGCCTCTCCGCACTGTTGCTATGATACCAAACACACAAGCGCAGCTATGCCCGACAGAGGCCCGCCTGCAGGGCACTGACCTGAGGCCAGACATCTAACGAACCCCGGGGTGATTAACTTCTATAATTAAAGAGTTGGAGACGCTCACAGGGGCTTACGGGAGACATTTATGACAGACAGGCAGCAGATAGAGGGAAATGGACAGAGAGAGAGAGAGATAGAAAGAGAGAGAGAGATCCAGACAGACAGGCAGGCAGTAGATAGAGATAAATGGACAGAGAGAGATAGGAAGAGAGAGAGACAGTGAAAGAGATAGGAAGAGAGAGAGAGAGAGAGATCCACTCAGACAGACAAGCAGACAGAGACAGAAATAGATAAAGAGAGAAAAAAGAATAAAAAAGTAGTGGGAGAAAGACAAAGGGAGGCACAGCTATACCCTACTGTAACAGCTACACACACACACACACATAGGGAGGCACAGCTATACCCTACTGTAACAGCTACACACACACACACACACACACACACACACACACACAACCACAAGCCACACGTATATGCATACTGTATGCACAGACACACACAGAGACTCACACACACCAACACACATACACACACACACACACACAACCACAAGCCACACGTATATACATACTGTATGCACAGACACACACAGAGACTCACACACACCAACACACATACACCAACACACATACACAATACATCACATGCTCTGGCCTTGGAGGATGGAAAGAGATGATGAGACTATTTGAGCGCTGGCGTGAGTCTGCACGTGAGCGCTGGCATGAGCGAGGCCGTATGAATGACACACAGCTGGGCTGGGAGAGAGATGGGGGAGGGCACACAGGTCAGCGCTGCGGGCTGATGATCATAATGATGAAGCTATTTTCTCTCCATCCTCTGCTGCGGGCTGATGGTCATAATGATGAAGCTATTTTCTCTCCATTCTCCATTGGTGAGGCCGGCCGCGGCCGACATCATCGCTCCATGAAAAGTTAATTAAGAGCCTTGACACTGTGAAACTTATCAGAGGTGAACCATCTAGCGCTGGCCCCTAAATAGCTTTGCTTAATGAGGGGACGTTGGAGCTGGCTTTACACCCACGGGGTCCTGGTCTGTGGATCAGTGGGAGACTGTGGAGACCCCTATGAGATCGTTAAGAGAGAGAGGTGGCCTCCATGTGTGGGGATTCACCAGGATCTTTTAATGGGAAATGCCTGACGCTTTTGGTCACTATGAGTTGTGAAGAGGGTATGATTGTGTGCATACTTCCACAAATACACAAACATGCACTCAATCGCTTTCTCTCTCTCTCTTTGTCTCTCTCTCTGTCTCTCCCTCTCTCTCTCTCCCTTTGTCTCTCTCTCTCTCTCTCCCTTTCTCTCTCACACTCCCTTTCTCTCTCTCACACTCCGTTTCTATCTCTCACACACGCACGCATACACACACACACACACACACACACACACACACATACACACACACACACACACACACACACACATATATGCATATACACACACACACACACAGACACACAAAAGTCCAATTCCAAATCTGAGAGTGGAGATCTGATGTGCTGGTTATTTGATGCATATTATTATAGCTACAGTGCCACGTCCTGAATCAGACAGAACTGAATCCACACACAGAACAGGCCCAGAACCAGAACGGAACACGATCCACAGACTCAGCAGTGATCTGTGCATATGGTTCCTGTATCTGAACCAGTCTGAACCCGATCCACAAACTCAGCAGTGATCTGAGTATGGTTCCTGTATCTGATCCACAAACTCAGCAGTGATCTGTGCATATGGTTCCTGTATCTGATCCACAAACTCAGCAGTGATCTGTGCATATGGTTCCTGTATCTGATCCAGTCTGACGCGCCCCTGAAGGACATTAGCCATCGCGTGGCCTG
>NC_045169.1:22842123-22844623 GCF_900700415.2 Clupea harengus | reverse complement strand
GAGTGGTCTGGGGATTAAAGGCTCTCTGGGCATCAGGGGAGATTGGGTTAAAGTTGCCACGCTATGGCGGGCCCCCTCCTGCCACGCAGATCCCGAGGACAGACAGACAGGTGTCCCTTTGACCCAGTTGCCTGTTTCCAAGAGGCTATAAGGTCACAGCGCAGGCTTAGAAATACCCTGCTAAATAAACTACAGAGCACACACACACACGCACACACACACACACACACACACACACACACACACACAGACACACACTCCTCACCCTGCGACTGGTACACACGCACACACACACACACACACACACACACACACACACACACACACTCATCAGGCAAGTGTTGCTCCTCACCCTGCGACTGGTGCACACACACACACACACACACACACACACACACACACACACACACACACACACCTCACCCTGCGACTGGTGGTAATGAGAGACTCGGGGAAGGGCATACGAGAGGCTCCAGCGCTACCTTGGTGATAAGCCAGTCACCCTTAGCCATGGGGCAATTACACGTCCACAAGATCCATCCATTTACCCCCACACCCCACCCTGGCTCCCTGCACTACCAGATTTCTGCACACTGCTTGTCGCCTGAGGCAGTACCACGGGTATCCCGAGGGGGGGGGGGGGGGGGGGGGGGGTTGTAGTAAGGGGTCTTTGGGGGGGGAGACGTGGCGGAGATGTGGCACACTTCAAAAGAGAAAAAAAGAGGGTATTTACAAGACACTGATTGTCTCTCCTCGAGGAAGATCGCAGATCCTGGTCACGCTCGGAACGCCACACCACAAATGTTAACTGGGAAGAGCATTTCCCAGAACAATACACACAGCGTTGGCATTCCTGAAAGCCACACACACACACACACACACACACACACACACACACACACACACATGTCTTCCTCGGAGCGGCAGTGTGTTTTGGCCTGAAGGTACTCAGGCGGGTTGGGGTGACGGGTGCTAGAGACTGCTGGTCTGCGAAGGCACACCGATCCCCTATAAGCTCCAGGGCACAGCACATTAACTGGTTCCACACGATTTGCTGAATGTGTCTACGGCCAGACTCGCACCACACACACACACACACACACAGTCACTCCAACTCTGTGCCAGGCTCACACCACACACTACCAAGAGGAAAGACGGGGGGAAGCGAGGATTCTATTTCGGGGTGTTTTGAAGGAGAGAGGTCTGAAAAGCTTTTCCAAATAGTCGACGACAACAAATGTCTCACAGCATTTGGTGCCTGGAGCCAAAACCCCTGTCAGTTTTGCCCTCTCTGTGAGCCTTAAGAGGCCTTCGTGGCGAGGTTTAAAATCAAGAATTTCCTCTCCACTGAAAGACAGATACACCCAAATGTCCCCTCTCTCTCTCTCTCTCTCTCTCTCTCTCTCTCTCTCTCTCTCTCTGCTTAAAGGTACAGTCTGAGAGTCTATCGAAAGGGCAACAGCCAATCAAATGACACCCCTCCCTTCCTGCTCCAGAAGCAACGTGTTGATTGGCTTGTTTGTTTCCCCATTTAGATTGTTGAGCTTGGAATTTGCTTGATTTGTCAAAAGTGTATTGGATTAGAATCGCAGCTTAAACTCTGAAGGTTTTACCTCAAGAATGTCCTCTCCACTACCACAGAGATGCACCCAGATGTCCTCTCACTCCGTGTGTTCAAAGGAGTGGAGGGGCGTCTGGGGGGGTACCAGAACTCTCGAGGGGGGGTAGTTCAAGTGGGAGCAGGGCAGTTTCCACTCATGCCGACACCTTGTGAGACCCTCTAGAGAGCCCTATGAAGGGCACCGGCGAGGAGAGTTCGGTGGTAAACACCACTGTTTGTCCTTGACCTGCGGCACTGAGCCGACAACACGCTCACTGACATATTTGCGGTCGGTTCGACTCGACTAACTATAGTATCACGAGCTCCAGCAACATCATAAAACACATCATTTGAATGATTCCCTTTTACTGCGAATGCAACGTGCGTGCTTAGATTTACAGGGCCCACCATGTCAGTCAAGGAGCCCATGCAGTCCTTCAGTTTCCTCTGAAAAGCACCGCTGCGATCACTCAAGTCGCACGTTTTAAATGCCGCTTTAATTCGACTCCCCCTCCAGAAGTGCAAGGCTGACGCTGGAACAGTCTCGAACCTGGATCTGGAGCGGATTTGGCCCGGGTCGGTGCCAGATTTGGTCCCGTTCCGTCCCCGAGACGGCAGCCATTTGGCACGGCTCTACTCCTTTCCGTACCCCTTCGCGCTCGCGTCTCGCTGCGTTCCATATGTTTTCCGCGAGCTCGTGACACGGGCCCCAGGAGCGGATCCAGGCCCTGCGGTCGGACACCTTTCACTGCTTAGTTAGTGGTTTGGGATCCCTTAGGCCAGCATCGTCTCACGATAGCATAACTCAGCCCCCTGCATGAAGGGTTAAATGCTGACGGCATGTTTTCCCTCAAATTTACTGCTCTTCTCCTCGCTCGCTCTCTCTTCTCTGTGGGTTGT
>NC_045169.1:22832123-22837123 GCF_900700415.2 Clupea harengus | reverse complement strand
AGGAGAAGCCAAGAGAGGCCTGTGTGCTGCTTTCTTTTTTATCCTTTCTGGGTCTTTTTCTTCTTGTTCTTTTTCCCCCCCCCTTTCTTTTTTCTCCTCTGCTCAGCATGAGATGCAGTGTATGGACTGGACTTGGCGCTGTTCTCGAGAGCACATCAAATCGTCATAAACCTGAGCAAATGTTTTCTTAAGTATTTATTGTCTCACACATAAAACCCTTTTTTTTAAATAAAAATAAAAATAGAACCTTCTGTTCTTTTTTAACAGAGCGAGCGCTCGGGGGTGACATAATGTTGTGGGCTGAACCCAGCCCTGCTTGGGGGCACACCTAGGGTTCGGAAAAAAGTCAAGTCAAACATTGATCTTCTCTTTTTCTCTTTTTTTTTCTCTCTCTCTTTTCACCCTTTCTTGCAAGTTTTCTTTTTTCTAACAGTGTCATTTCTGTGAGAAAGGCCCCATTGTTGCGAGGCTGCGATGGCCGCGGTGGTGTGTTCTCCTAATGAAGCGTGCTAAACTGGCTGCGATGGCCGTGGTGGCGTGTTCTCCTAATGAAGCGTGCTAACTTCCTCGCTCCCTGGGGCGCCCCGGTCCCCTCTGAAGGCTGCCGAACGCGAGGAGGGAAGGAAGGAAGGAAGGAGGCAATAAAAGGGCACTAAAACAGCGGGACGCGGAAAAGCAGGGGACCAGCGGCAGCACCCTTACCGGAGCGGCGCTTAAGACTCCCTCACCAAGACCAGAGCCCTCTGCTTCATGTTCTCCCGTTCCTACACCCTAACCGGAGCGCTGCTTAAGACTCCCTCACCAAGACCAGAGCCCTCTGCTTCATGTTCTCCTGTTCCTACACCCTAACCAGAGCGCTCCTTAAGACTCCCTCACTACGCGTCTCCCCTCCCCCCCCCCATCCCATCACAACCCCCATGCAGAAAGCCTGTCAGGCCGCTCTGGTCCGTCTTGTCCTTCTTCTCCTGCACCTTAATCGGAGTGCCGCTCCGGACTCCGGCCCCCCCCCCTGCAGAAACACCATGAGGCCTCACTGCTCAGTCCTTGTGTCTGCTTCTTCTTCTTCATCATCTTCATCGTCTTTTTCTCGTCCTTTTCCTACACCCTCTTACTGCTCCTTCACCCCTCACCCCTGCTTACCCCATCCCACCCCCCACCCCAACTGCAACCTACTGAGGACTCGCAGCTCTGTTTTCGTCTTCTACTTCTTCCTCTTCCTCTTCCTCTTCTTCTTCTTCATCTCTGTTATAACGTGTCTGAGGTGGGGCCGTGTTTGGACTGGTAATCCTCCGAAACATTAAAGTGTCTGCAGACGGACTCCAGACGAAGAGCTGTCGGAGACGCAAACACAAACCACATCGGCCGCACCACACAACAGGGGCCCTCACCAGGAAACGCCTGGTAATCTACACACGCACACACACACGCACACACACACGCACATGCCTTCTGTGAGAGTGTTTTCATGTTTCTAGTGGTTTCTTACTCACAGAAAAGAAACTGATGGAGATGAATAACTGGTGAGAGAAGAGAGAGAGGGCTGCATCCTGAAGGAACGTTTCTGATTTTGTTGTTTTGTTGTTGTTGTTGTTGTTTATCTACATAGGTCTTCTGTCTGACGTCAAACTGTAAGCGTTTCTTCTTGTTTTATCCTCATCAGAACAGATGGCAATGAACAGATTGAAATGAAAGAGAGAGCGAGAGGAGAGAGAGCTGTGTCTTAATTGAACATTTCTGTTTTCTTTTTGTTGTTGTTGTTGTTGTTGTTTTGTGCTGATGAACCCCTATAATGAGAGCCCCCACCCCCAGATCTGTGTGAGGGGGAACAGGGGCAGCTTTGATATGGCATGCTAATACTGCTAATACTGCTAATACATGCTAATACTGCTAATACATGCTAATACTGCTAATACATGCTAATACGGCTAATACCTGCTAATACTGCTAATACTGAGCTATCTGCTGACTTCCTCAGACATGGCCCACATCCATGTCTTTCCCACGCCAGCTCAGCCTCCAGAGTGAGCTACTGTGAGTGTGTGTGTGTGTGTGTGTGAGCCCCCAGAGTGAGCTACTGTGAGTGTGTGTGTCAGCCCCCAGAGTGAGCTACTGTGAGTGTGTGTGTGTGTGTGTGTGTGTGTCAGCCTTCAGAGTGAGCTACTGTGTGTGTGTGTGTGTGTGTGTGTGTCAGCCTCCAGAGTGAGCTACTGTGAGTGTGTGTGTGTGTGTGTGTGTGTGTGTGTGTGTGTTTGTGTCAGCCCCCAGAGGTAGCTACTGTGAGTGTCAGGTCACTCCCAGCCGCAGCCTTTGATCAGGTGGGAGGTTTCAGTCCCGGATAAGTAGCCATGCGAGAGGCGGCGAGGCTATTTTTTTTGTTGTTGTTATTATGGGATGTTGCTATTGCATTACACAGCTCGTGTTTTATCCTGGCCGCGTTCAGGGTTCGGCTTTATGACTTCCTCTGTAAATACCACCCTCGGAGGAAACGTAGGGGGCATTCCTGATGTCAGATGAAACCACACACACACACACACACACACACACACACACACCCAACACACACTCTCACACACACACACACACACTCACACTGCACTGCATGTCCTGACACAGCCCCACCCTTACTCGGCCCCCAACCCTACATTTGATACACTCCCCTCGAACTGCACCAGGGGAGGGGTTCTAAGGAGAGTAACACACATACAACCACACACACACACACACACATACACACACACACACACACACACACACACACACACACACACAAACAACATTGACCAATAATGTGTGTTCATTCTAAAGGCACAGGACTGTCAGGTGTGCCTCTAGCGTAGTGTGTGGTGGTGCAGGCCTAAGCAGGGTTAAGTGTGTGTGCAGTAGAGTGTGTGTGATGGTGTGTGTGACTCTGTGGTGGGAAAGGACTGGGTGCGAGTGACAGATTGTGTGTATGTGTTAGTGAGAATGACAGATTGTGTGAGAGTGAGTGAGTGTGTGTGTGTGTGTGTGTGTGTGTGTGTGTGTGTGTGTGTGTGTGTGTGAGAGAGAGAGTGACAGATTCTGTATGTTTGTGTCTGTGTGTGTGTGTGTGTGTGTGTGTGTGTGTGTGTGTGTGTGTGTGTGTGTGAGTGAGAGTGACAGATTCTGTGTGTGTATGTGAGTGTAAAGGAGCCTGTGTCGAGATGTCACACAACATTTCTCATTCCTGCAGAAGTTGGGCTGTGGTGTGGTGCAGTGAACGGGTATCTATTATCTCTCCAGACAGCCCTTCCCCTCACGCTGGGACAAACCTCCACTCTTCTCTGCGGCCATCCTCTCCCATTGTCATGGCTACGCAGGTGTCGTATGCTGGGAGAACCCTGTTGGGACCTTTTAGGGGGAGTGTGAGTGTGACCGAACCCAATCAGTTTCCACCGCTGTGAATGAGTAAGTATTACCCTGCTCTTCTCTGGTCTGGTTCAGTGTATTCGATGGTGCATGGACACATAATCGGGTACCACAGGACTCTAGCCTTGAGAGCTTTACTGGCCGAGCCATCTTTCGAATCTACAATAGCAAACAGCACACACACACCAAGACTTCACACAGCACACACACACACACACACACACACACGACTTCACACAGCACACACACAGCACACACCAAGACTTCACACAGCACACACACAGCACACACACACGACTTCACACAGCATACAAACAGCACACACCAAGACTTCACACAGTACACAAACAGCACACAGCTCACACACACAAACACCAAGACTTCACACAGCACACAAACAGCACACACCACGACTTCACACAGTACACAAACAGCACACACACCACGACTTCACACAGCACATAAACAGCACACAGACAGCACACACCACGACTTAAGCATCTGAAAACTCTCCTCTGAGATGCCATTCCAGTTCTCTGTTTATGTGTTTTGTCCTCCATATTTTTGCATTTGACTTTGTATTTTTTTCAGTTGTGCGTCTGACTTCAAAGCGAGAGGCAAAGAGACACTCTTTGGCACAGAGTGTGTGTGTGTGTGTGTGTGTGTGTGTGTGTGTGTGTGTGTGTGTGTGTGTGTGTGTGTGTGTGTGTGTGTGTGTGTGTGTGTGTGTGTGAGGGAGAGGCTCAGTGACCCATCAGTCTCGTGGGGTTTCCTATCAGCCGAGCCCAGTCCTCCCACTCCTCCGCTACATGCAAGCGCTCTTTTTCCCACCCGTCCCCCTTTCCTGTTTATGGAAATGTGTTTGTCGCGCTCAGCCAACTGACAGACAAACAAACAAACAGACTAACAGACTAACAGACTGGGGCTCTGCAGTGTTGGGTTGAGGCGTGCGCTGCATCTTAACAATGTCATGGAGAAACACACACACACACACACACACACACACACACACACGCTCTCTCTCCCTCTCTCTGTCACACACACAGACACACACATGCTTTCACTCTCTCTCTTTCTCCACATAAACACATATATTCTCTCTCTCTCTCTCCTACACATACATATTTCCACACACGCATATTTTCACTTACACACTCTCACACACTCTCACACCCCCCCCCACACACACACACACACTGCTTCTGCCCTTTCCTCTTCACTCACCCAAACTAACTCCGCACCTACGAGGGCCAGGTGTCAGGCCTAATGTAGCTTAATGGAAACGACTGCACTTTGTGAGGTTAACGCATGTAGTTTTGCCTGTGACCTCTGCATTAAAGACTCGTCGCGTGTGTTTGTGTGTGGGTGTGTGGGTTGGGGGTGGGGGGGGGTACAAAACGCTTAACGATAAAGAGAGCAGGAACACTGCTGTCTGGCACATGGGAGGAAAGAAAGAGGCTTCTGGTTGTGGCACCACAGACTCTGGTGTAGCACACAATGGTCCTGGAGTTAAGTTAGCGATTAGCGAGGCGCGCCAGACTCTGCCGGTTTCACGGCACATGGGAAATTCCACTGTTGCAGAGCAATTAAGCACAGGCCAGAATGGGAAGCAG
>NC_045169.1:22817123-22822123 GCF_900700415.2 Clupea harengus | reverse complement strand
CACACACACTCATACACACACTACACACACACACTTATACACACACTTATACACAAACACTCACAGTCACACACACACACTTATATACACACACACACACTCTCTCACACACAGTGTCACACACACTCAAACACAGGGGTGAAACTCATTTGTCCTCTTCACCCCTTTTCCCTTTGATCTCGACCGCTGCTCCCCGATAAACACACACTCTTGTTTTCATTTGGCACAACGTGTGTGTGTGAGATTGTGAAGAGTTACTGCGAGTCCCGCACCCAACACAAACAGCCCGTGCTGTACCGTGCTCTTCCGTGCCAACCTGCTATCTTCCCGCACATCCAGGGTTGACAAACAAGCATTATGTAGCAGCATTATATTCAGTAAGAGAATCTCAAGCAGTTTCTTCTGCAGATAAAAGGGTGTTTTTCTTTCTTTCTTCTGTTTGTCTTAAGATCCTAAGCCTGTTTCTATATGTATTACTCACCCACACAGTTTATGATCATAGACCAACTTTCAGTGTTTACTGTAAACACAGATGAGTGTCCATGCATATTAATTCGAATTACGAATTTACGAAGTGTTCTTCATTCACCTCCTAGGTTATGAATTCACAATGAATTCATGGATGCTTTTAGGCCCTTCTTAAGCGTTGTGTGTCTGAACTCTGTTTCATTCTCTCATTCTCCCCCTTACTGGCTATGTCCTTCACTCGCTCGTTCGATTGGTGTGCTTCAGATCTTCCACCAAAGCCTGCTCTCCTGACATCTTAGTGAGCGATCGTGGGCGGCACTGGTTCGAGTTCAGTGGTTCAGGAGCTAGAGGAGTCCTTTAGCGATCGGAAGGTCGCTAGTTCGATCCCGACTCCTTCTCAAGTGTCTAAATGTCCTTGAGCAAGACACTGAATCCCCCAGCCGCTCCCGATGACCAGGTTGGCACCTTTGACAGTAGCGTCTGCTATCGGTGTGTGAATGGGTAGAGGCAGTCATCTGTATTCATCTGAGGCATTCATCTGTAAAGCACTTTGAGTGCTCTATGAGTAGAAAAGCGCTATATAAGTACAGGCCATTTACCATTTGACCACTGGCCACTGCCATTTAGTATTGGCCACTGTCATTTAGTATTGGCCACGGCCATTTTGGATAGTACATGACTTCATGAATGAATGTGTTCCTTCCCTCACTACTTCACTGCTGAGGTGGGGGGTCACGTGTTTGGCTCCACTGGGCCCAAGCGTGTGTGTGTATGTCTTACGCTCACACACTTACACACACTCACGCTTACACACACTCGCGCTTATGGTCACACGCTTACACACACTCACGCTTACACACACTCACGCTTACACACACTCACGCCTTACACACACTCAGGCTTACACACACTCACGCTTACACACACTCACGCCTTCACACACTCACGCCTTCCACACATTCACACTTACACACACTCAGGCTTACACACACTCACGCCTTACACACACTCAGGCTTACACACACTCAGGCTTACACACACTCATGCTTACACACACTTACCCTTACACACACTCACGCTTACACGCATTCACGCTTACACACACTCAGGCTTACACACACTCACGCTTACACACACTCACGCCTTACTTTCTCACGTGTTCCAGGCTGGGCAGACAAGCAGCCAATAGTTGGTGTATAACTACATAATTCATTTTCAGTCCTTCATTAATATTTATTTTTATTTATTTATTCCCTCATTAATGATTAATGGGCCTATATCCTCACTGGGAGGCATGTGTTCTGCTCGCTCGCTCGCTCTCTCTCTCTCGCACACACACACACACACACACACACACACAAACACACACACACACACATGTGTCTTCCATACACATTCATGCCTATCTCTCTCATATGCTCCTGCTGGGCTGGGACAGACAGACACACACACACACACAAACACACGCCTGTCTCTCTCATGTGCTCCTGCTGGGCAGGGACAGACACACACACACACACACACACACACACACACCTGTCTCTCTCATGTGCTCCTGCTGGGCGGGGACAGGTATTAAAACAAATGTTCCTGCAGGTCCTCATCCATCACAGCAGACCATCCAAAACCTCTTTTATTTTCTCATCTTGGAGGGTGGTGTACCTCATGTCATCTTTGGAGGGTGGTGCCAGGGTCTGAGCCAGTCATAAGAGACCCTCCACAATTGGCTGCGTATGCCAGAGATCCACCAGGGTGATTGATCCACGTCAATCATTCTTTTCCTATGATCAATAGCCAGTTTGCCTCTCCTGTCTAACTCTTCTGTCTAACTCACCTCTTTGCTGCAGACTCATCTGTAGTAGGTACCTACCTAATTTACATCTCCCTCCCTTCTAACTTACTGCGCTTTGCTGCAGACTCATCTATAATAGGTACCTACCTAATCTACCCCCCAGCCCCCCCCTGACGTCCATGTTGCTGTTCATCTTCAGGTGATTTCTCTTGAATAAGGCCCTGCAGAGATGGCCACAGGGGGTTCCTACTTAAACATCCAGACTCCCTCCCCCCTGTCCCATTAAGGCCTGAACGCTCCTCACTGTAGTAATCTGCGTGTGCTGACGCTCCATCGTCGCGGTAACGCTCTCAGTCGGTCGGACGGAATCTGGGCCCCCGAGCGCGTCCGCCTCTCGACAGGTCGCGTGCGTTCTAAGACACGGTGGAAACACACATCCTGCCAGAGCCACAGCCGCCGCACCGCGCCGCACCAATCCCCTGCTCTCCTCTGCCGTTTGTAGTGCCGCTTGTCATTATGGGGACGGAACACAGAGCTGGAGGCTCCGAGAAGAGGGAACCTCTCAAGCAGAACCACAGAACCACAGAACCACATAAAGAGCCCAGGGGGGGGGGGGGGGGGCTTTACTGTGTCTGCCCAATCGCCCCAGTGCTGTACTAACACCATGCATCTTATACACATGTGTGTACAAACACACACACACACACACACACACACACACACTTGTGTTAACATGTTCACATACGCAGCGACATGTGTACATGTTTAAACACATTTACACACATTTATGTGCATGACCACACATTTCCAATTACACACACCACACTTATCCTCACTTGCCTTTCACAGGAAATGTGCACAGGCACATGTACACACGCGCACACACACACACACACACACACACACACACACACACTCACACACACACACACACAGCCTTTGTATGCATTTAAACACAAATAATGTGTGTGCTTGGCAACACATTTCCAATTATACACATACAAAGAGCATGTACACATGTGCATGCATTAAACTGAAAGCGCACAGACACACACACACACACACACACACACACACACACACTCAAATACCGCAGTCTAGATTCTCCGGCTCTGGTGGGGTTAGCGTTTGGCCGATGTTGCCAAAACCCCAAACAGGCCAGAAGGCATAGCCCCTGTGTAAATATGGCCACTTTTACAGAACTCACCGCCACACGGCACATGAAACCAATATAAACAGCGCAGCAGGCCCCCTTAACACCAGTGTCTGTACAAAACATCATAAAGCACAGAGTACCAGGCCTTAACGAGGGGGCTGCACGGTGCAGTACTATGCTAAATAAATCATTAATTAATGAATTAATAATGAATTTCTGTCTCACCAGACTGGAGGCCAAATCCCCCTCAGGCCAACCTAATGAGCCCTCTTCTGGCAGTGCAGTGATTAAACATTTAAATATTAATACGGCGAGGTAGAAAATAAAGTGATTAAAACAACATTTTTTAAGAGTGGGACTTTGGAGTGGGGAGGTTAACTTCGTTCCGGAACATTCCGGATTCCGCAGTATGTTTCCCCCACGGTTCTGACCGGGGCCTACATCACAAAGCACCGTCACTGCGGCAACCAGAACTCACACAGGGATGAAGTGGGACAGGGAGGAACTAGGATGCTGTCTTTGTTCTTAAGCGCTGGCACTGTCATCTGGTGTGGCCATTTCTTCTTCTTCTTCAGAGGATAGACCCCTCTCTTGTCCGCCGTCCTCTCTGAGAAGTGGTTCCCTGTGATGTCATGCTTGGCTTGGGCTTGGCTTGGAACCAGAACGGGAACGTGTGTGTATGTGTGTGTGTGTGTGTGTGTGTGTGTGTGTGTGTCGGCGCGAGTGACTGATAGGGGTCAGGGCTGGCCGTTTGAGCTACTGTGGGCTTCAGGATGCCTGCCTGGAGGAAGGGGCCCGATGAGGCATAAAGGCCCATTGTGTGGGGCCTCATGTTAAGAGCTCCGGCGCCCATCAACCATCACCCACCACCGGCGGAGAGCAAAGCCCAGCGCGGGTGACCCTCGTGGGGGTGAATCGGTGAGGGAAAACCCCTCTCTGAAGATGACGGTGGATGGGGGTTGTGTTGGGGGAGGTGGGCGGTACGGCTGCTAGGGAACAAACGTCCTTTGAGAGGCCATCTTCACCTCTCTTTCACAGATGGGGGCCACACACACGCAAACACACACACACACACACACACACACTCACACACACTCACACTCTCACACACACAGGGGTACAGTAAATGCAATTAGTCCTAATCAAATCAGATTTCCGTTTGAGAGAGAGGTGCGCTCTGCTCTGGTGTCTGTTCAGCTCCTGCTTGTTTAACCTTGTCAAACTAGATTAGCAGTGAGCCGTGTGCTATTACATACAGTGTGTGTGTGCGTGTGTGTGTGTGTGTGTGTGTGTATGAGTGTGTGTGTGTATGAGTGTGTGAGTGTGGGTTAGCAGTGAGCCATGTGCTATTACATACAGTGTGCGTGTGTGTGTGTGTGTGTGTGTGTATGAGTGTGTGAGTGTGTGAGTGTGTGTTAGCAGTGAGCCGTGTGCTATTCCATACAGTGTGCGTGTGTGTGTGTGTGTGTGTGAGTGTGTGAGTGTGTGAGTGTGGGTTAGCAGTGAGCCGTGTGCTATTACATTCAGCGCACGCTACTCACTAAAAAGGTTTTCACCCTTCACTCCTAAATGTCTAATACCACA
>NC_045169.1:22807123-22809623 GCF_900700415.2 Clupea harengus | reverse complement strand
GTCTTCGACACGTGCAGCAACACACTGTTACAAATCCACCGCATGTCTCCTAGGACAGACGGATCAGACGCGTTGGTCCAGGAGTTTGAGTGATCTGGACGCCTTCGCCAAAGGATTTATGAGATCCCATTTCACCGGAGCAAACACACAGTACACAGGCTTCGTGAATGTCGTTGTTTTGCGGTTGCATGGTCACAGTGTACAGTGCGATCAGAGAGCCAGAGAACAATATGCATCAGATTTCCTCGCTTCAAAAACCCCCAGCCTTGCCTATTAACACACACAAGACAGTGGCTGCCCTCAGCCTAAGGTCCCCAAACACACCCCTTTCCACCCACGCCGCCGTGATCAAAAGCATTCATTGATTGCACGCGCAATTGAACATTCCGCTGCGCCCAACAAACCCTTGTCAGCAGTTCGCCAGCCTGTCTGTGCGCGAGAGGGGGGCGCGAGGAGGGGACTACAACGCTTTAATTAAAGGACTTGAACCGAGGCAGTTGCACTCGGTGTTGCTCGCGGCCAAATCCTAGTTATCCGACAGCATTAAAACCCAGAAGCATAAAGTCAAACACAAACGCACACTGAGAGATGGGGTTTATGTCAGCAATTACCTGGTGGGCAGTTGCATTCAGGTGAGGTCTGGCGGGCAGTCCTGATCTTCACCATATTCTCATAGGTACGCTGTCAAATCAATAAAAGAAAATCAAATCAGTGTCTGGGTAATATAAACCCCATAACTACTAATAAATTATACTGAACTCTTTTGGTGAGGCTCTACCACTTAGATTTTTTAAAGTGCTGAAACAGGAAAGTTGATCAGATCATCACCGGACCAAACTCTGATCTAATAAGGTGCAAGTGACACTCTTACCTGGGAGAGCACTTCATCCACGCGCTCCTGTATCAATGAATTAAACCGCTCCATGGGAAATCCGGGAGGTCGGTTAAACAGTCGCTCGCCATCCCCAGTCTCCAAGTCCAGAACTCTGCTATTAATCTCAGCGGTTTGGACACTCAGAAAGATACAAAATGCCACTGACACGACTGAGAAAACAAACGAGAGAACATTTGTGACTGTCCTGAAGCAGTACCGCCGCTTGCAAGCACCCACTTCACTGTCCATTATCGAGGCGCACTTGGAGTCTTCCTTTGCCATGTCCCTCACCGTATCTTCTCACAATCATGCACTATCAGTCATAAACGTGCACCACCGGTAAAGAGTAACTGGACGTGTGACACCTGGACTCGGTTGCCTCGGTGACTCTGACGCCGGACCGGGAGCAATGTCAACGCAAGAGGGGAGAGCTGCTCCTCACGGAATAGGGACGCGTGCCTATCAGGGACCTGCGCGCTCCCATTCACCGGGAAACCAATTCAGACTGTGACAGACCTCGCGGCTTGAGGTGGCTTCTGTAAACTTGTTGCACCACAGAAGGCAAAAAAAAAACAATCTCCAAAAAAAAATAACGTCTCACGTCTCTACCGCTACAGTGAAGTGACAGTGAGATCGTGCGAAGCAGTGTGTTTTTGCAGTGCAGTTGATGTGGCAGAGCGGTGTCTATCCACACGCAGGAGCTGAATGCCTGAGCACACTGAGTGACTGAGAGAGGCAGTGCGCCACACGCTCGACGCTGTCAGCTCCGCTCCGCGACACGCCTCCCTATCAGCGCAGCCTCCCGCGCGGCTCCCACCAGTTATGGGCGCGCTCCCCATTCCAGGGCGCTCAGACTTCAAACCCAAACACGCAGCCGACCAGTGCGGATAACAAAGATATCTACACTTTCCCCCCACATATTTCAGTGGTCGCATAAAACATAACTTATTTGAAAAGGTTAAGGGATACACAGATGCACACAGGATATGCTTGTATCCCCTAATTTGTATATAGGACACTTAATTATTATTTATTATGTTTGGAAAATGAGATGTTTTCATACAAGAAGAAAAGTTTTGTGTTTGTTTTTTTTCTGGGAGACTTCACACCATTCTGGAAAAAAAATTGTATGACCTTCCGAACTGCTGGTACAACACAAACTCGGTGGGCGAGCGCTGTTTCCAGATTCACGGGCCATTTCCTACATCGCCTCTCAAAAGGAGAAATGTGAACTTTGTGCACTATCAACCCCCTCCCTTGTGTGTAACTCTAGACCCAAAAACCTCTCCACGCAGCGGAGTCTCACTGATCGCGGCCCTGGACGCCGGAGACCCCATGCGGCGCTCGGGGCTCTGTGCGGCTCTGGTCTCGTCTCCAGACGCGCGCCGGCCGGCGGGGACTGCTGGCTCGCTCTCACAGGGGTGTTGGTTTCAGTGCGGTACACGGGGGTTTTGGATGCTTTTTGAAAACAGAAACGGGACACCATGCATTAAAATCACAGCAGCCCAAAGTCAAGAAATAAGGCGGCCCAGTGGACTGTCTTCTGTACAGCCAACCTAACCGCACAGCACCGGGCTCTGGTCTGAGGCCGTCTTGGGGTTGTGGCGCTGGCATTTCATATCGATT
>NC_045169.1:22746776-22749276 GCF_900700415.2 Clupea harengus | reverse complement strand
GCCATGCCCAACGTTGAGAGGAACAGGTATTCAGCCTTCTTCTCATGCCGCCCTCAAACCAGCCATGTGGCCAGGTGCTGCTTGCCCGTTTGGGTTGACATGATCACACACACGTGTACACACACACACACACAAACATGCTCAGACACACACACACACACACACACACACACTCACACTCACACTAAATTAATTTAGGAGGATTGGTTATGGGAAAACACCCACAAATACCCACACACACACACACTGAATGAGTGACACACACACACACACACACACACACACACACACACACACACACACACACACACACACAGTCAAACACATATACAAGCACATACACAAACACACACACACACATACACATTTCCAAATAGTAACATGGGTGTATGATCACACACTCACATACTAAGCCTGGTATGGGGTAGCAAGGCTGGCAATGCATTTTCACAGACACACACACACACACTGGGAGAGCGAGATAGAGAGTTAGACATGTCCACACACACACACACACACACACTGAGAGAGCGAGATAGAGAGAGTTAGACATGTCCACACAGACACACACACACACACACACACACACACACACACTGAGAGAGCGAGATAGAGAGAGTTTGACATGTTCACACACACACATACACACACTCATATTTACCTGGCTGGAAACTGAATGTAGTGATTTGTGCGTTAGGGTTAGTGTTAGGTTACGGCGTGCATGTATTTTTGTGCCACGTCTTGTTTTACTTTACCGTGTACGCACAACTGTGTGTGTGTGTGTGTGTGTGTGTGTGTGTGTGTGTGTGTGTGTGTGTGTGTGTGTGTGTGTGTGTGTGTGTGTGTGTGTGTGTGTACATGCTTATGTTTTGGTTTATGATGTGCACCTTGTCTTACCATGTGTGTGTGTGTGTGTGTGTGTTGTATGAATACATGTGTTTTCTAACAACAACATGTGAGAATATGTGAACTTGTTCAAAGTCTGTGTGAAATATGTACTTTTGAAAGAAGCATTCATGTACGTTTACAGAAGAAATAAGAGTTGCCTTTTTCCACTCTCTAACTTCCACGGCACTAATACTGAGTACTAATCCTCACATGTGTCTTTACTGAACTAACTGACATCTGATATCGAAGCTGGCTCCTGAAACACAGTTACAGCCTCTATAGGCGGCCTGTATTCTGCCTGTCCTTTAAGCCTCTATAGGCGGCCTGTATTCCGCCTGTCCTTTAAGCCACTTTGCATAGAAACATCTGCCAAAGGAATACATGTAAATTAAATGAAGGAGGATTGGTTATGGGAAAACACCCACAAATACACACACACACACACACTCACACACACACACACTCACACACACACACACACACACACACACCACACACACACACACACACACACACACACACACTCACACTAAATGAATTTAGGAGGATTGGTTATGGGAAAACACCCACAAATACCCACACACACACACTGAATGAGTGATGAGGAGCTGTGAAAGAGTGCTGTCACACTGCTGGCGAAGACACACTCCTCTCCCAACCTCACACACTCTCAGTCTGCTGGCGCTGGGCTCGATACACACTCCTCTCCCAACCTCACACACTCTCAGTCTGCTGGCGCTGGGCTCGATAGGGTCTTTACGGCTGCCATGCTGTAAAGCCTGGAGATTCACTGTTGTCACGCTAAACTCAGGGTGTGTGCGCATCTCAGTGTATGTGTGTGTGTGTGTGTGTGTGTGTGCGTGTGTGCGTGTGTGCGTGTGTGTGTGTGTGCGCGTGCGTGTGTGTGTGTGTGTGGGGGGGGGCAGTGCGTGTGTGTGCGTGTGTGTGTGTGTGGGCATGATTATGCATAAGGCCAGGGTACATGTGGTCGTTGTGTGATGGTATGCAGATTGAGTATGTGAGAAGAATTAACCAGCATCCAGATGATGTGTGTGTGTGTGTGTGCATGTGTGTATATGTGTGTCTGTGAGTGTGTGCATGTGTATGTGGGTGTGTGTGTGTGTGTGTGTGTGTGTGTGTGTGTGTGTGTGTGTGTGTCCGCGCGTTTGTGTGCGTGTGGATTAGCCAGCGTCCAGATGATGTGTGAGTGTGTGTGCGCACGTTTGTGTGCGTCTGTGGGTATAGCCAGCATGCAGATGATGTGTGTGTATATGTGTATGTGTGTTTCTGTGTGTGTATGTGTGTGTGTGTGTTGCCTTCAGGATATTGACCTGAGAGGGTCACACATACACACACACACTCACACACACACACACACACACACACACACACACACACACACAGAGGCACTGCCCACCTGAGAGGGTCCAGAGAAATGAAAATATGAATACTATTGGCCCTAACTTCACACCGCAAACAGGCTTTGCATATTAGCAACTGTGCGGAGAGAATAGCCCGGAATTGCCGTATTTGCTCATTTTATTGACACAAAGCAGGGTGCAATCAAACATCAACTTGAATAATTAGTGGCTGTAGCAATGAAGTCATGTTT
>NC_045169.1:22726776-22734276 GCF_900700415.2 Clupea harengus | reverse complement strand
GGCTGTTGGAATTTACTACTGAAATAAATCACCTAAGTTCACCTTCTAAAGACCAGCTTTGATTAAAAAAATATATATCAACATACTGTGTAGCCTAGATCTAGGACATGCCAAAATGTGTATTTTATTTATTAATGAGAGTATTAGTAGCCTAGCCTATGTGGACATGTTGTTAATGGTTGGATTTTTTTTTTCATAGAAAGCATGCAAGTCACGTGGATAGGTATGACGTTTTGACAGCCCCACGCAAAAGAAAAGCAAAGAACCAAGACGCTCCTTCAACTTTCAGGCAGTTAAAGTTAGGTGAAACAAAGATAGTTTCTCAAAGAAATGTTGATCATGCCGTTTTGAATTTTGTAATCCAGTCTCCAGCTCTTTAGTGTGGTGGAGCAGCCATCATGTCAAAATCTCTTGCAAGATCTTCAGCCCAATGCCTCTCTGATGTCAAGGACCACCTTGTGACGCAAGATAGATGAGGATGCAATTGAGATGAAGAGGAACATCAAAGAAGCTATGTCCACAGTCGATTTCATTGCTACGACAACAGATTGTTGTAGTGCAAGGCAAAGGGGTTTTCTTGGAGTCACTGCCCACAATAGCGCCACAATTAAATGTGCAACTAAGTTACAAATAAATGTAAAATTAAATAATTGTTCTCTAGTGCTGTTATTTCATAACCACTTGGTCTTACCTAATGGCAATAGATAGCTTTCAATGTTTTGTGCTTATACTCTTTTTAATAGACAAATGTAAGACACTATTTAAAGAGTGGCATTAGTATTTTCACCTTATATCAGTTGATTGAGCCGGAGCTTTGATGTGAAAATGATTAAAGGCCATTAGAACCATAATTCATCAAGGTACTTTTACTTTTAATACTTCAGTATATATGAAGGCAAATACTTTTATACTTCTACTTAAGTAGAAATTCAAAGTGCATACTTCCACTTTTACTTGAGTAATATTTTACACCAGGTATCTATACTTTCACTTAAGTACATAGTTAGTGTACTTCGTCCACCACTGACTCAGACACATGCACAAGCACGCAGGCCTGAACCTTCTATCTCTCTCACACGCATACACACATTCACAGACACACACACGCTCAGACACATGCACAAACACGCAGGCCTGAACCTTCTATAATCTATCTCTCTCATACACATACACACATGCACAGACAGACAGACAGATAGACATACACACATAAACATACACACACACACCACTTACACAGCATATATCCATAAACCACAATGCATTCACGTGCTACGCTCTGGCACAGTACTCGAGAACGTGTTTGACACCAGGCCTGTGGGGGGCGGGGGGGGGGGGTTCACCCCCCTAGCAACATTAAGGTTTCCTCCAGTGCCCTGGCTGCTCGTACAGGAGAGAGAGAGAAAGAGAGAGAGACAGAGAGAGAGACAGAGAGAGAGACAGAGAGAGAGAGAGAGAGAGAGAGAGAGAGAGAGAGGCTTCTTTTTCTACTACTCGAGGAAGACAGAGCGTAGCCCCGACCACAACTATCTCCTCGAGATGGAAAACATCTGTTTCTCCGCTCACTGACGCATAAATACATCTAATTTTAGACCCGGCGCAGGAATACGGGGAGAAAATTCCTCAATATGTTATCCAAATTTAGCACAGTGATGTGACCCCTTGCTATTTCTGTTGGACTTTGTAACGCATGCAGGCCTTTGATGAATCTTACATGCCTGCATCTCACTGCCTGTGACTGTATACTGGAGGTATAAATACTTCCCTCTTCACCCAGCTTCAGCTGGATGTTTTCACCAGACGTTGGGAGACATTGTCGCGGTGTGGCTGCGGTTCCGAAAGGTGCTGAAAAGTGCTGATCTGGCAACAAAAGGTGTTCTTGGTTATCTATGTGCTGATCTGGCAACAAAAGGTGTTCTTAATTCTTTATGTGCTGCTATGGCAACAAAAGGTGTTCTTAATTCTTTATGTGCTGCTATGGCAACAAAAGGGTTCTTGGTTCTCTATGTGCTGCTATGGCAACAAAAGGGTTCTTGGTTCTCTATGTGCTGCTATGGCAACAAAAGGGTTCTGGTTCTCTATGTGCTTGAAAGAGAAGAACATCATAAACACAACTGCTTGCTGCTTGTCTCCCACTACCATTGATAAAACAGAGGGCATTTGTGCGTGTGTGAAGTGTGTGTGTGTCTGTGTGTGTGTGTGTGTGTGTGTCTGTCTGTGTGTGTGTGTGTGTGTGTGTGTGTGTCCACACTCTGTGTAGTTTGTCTCAGTGAGTCTGATTAAGTATACTCCTGCTGCATCTGATTAAGTATACTCCTGCTGCATCTGATTAAGTATACTCCTGCTGCATCTGATTAAGTATACTCCTGCTGCATCTGATAAAGAGCACTCCTGCTGCATCTGATTAAGTATACTCCTGCTGCATCTGATTAAGTATACTCCTGCTGCATCTGATTAAGTATACTTCTGCTGCATTTGATAAAGAGCACTCCTGCTGCATCTGATTAAGTATACTCCTGCTGCATTTGATAAAGAGCACTCCCGGTGCTCTGATGAACTGCCCTCCTGTTGCGTCTGCACAAGTGCACCGATGTGTCGTCGGAGTGTGTAGTGAGTGACGCGCGACATGTCGACAGGATGACGATGAGCAGACGCCCTCCGCCGCTCTGTGTCTCGTCACCGCTGTCAGACACAGGAAGCCGTGCGGCTACGAGGGGTTGCCAGGGAGACAGACGCGCCCGTGGAGACTTTGAGGGGAACTCGCATGATGACAAGTTTGGAGAAGCTCCGTAGATAAATCTCTAAAATCTTTACGCAAGTGGATCTTAGATTACAGATTGCTGTGAGCAGATGTCACGGCAGCCGAGTCTGTGGGAGTCATGTTTGACTCACGTGTATGACATGTATGTGGCACGAGTGACCGTGTCCTAACCCTCACACATCACACAACGCCTATCTCTGGTTTGGACACCCCTTGGCATTCTCCACCTGGACACAGAAACAACTGTGTCAAATGTATGGGTCTCCTTTGCACTGTTTTCAACAGACAAGAGCCTCCAAATGGAACTTGGAACCCAGGCATGGAAATGAAAGTGGAACTTTGCCTCAAACAAGCCTAAGCAAGCATTAGCGTGCTTTTGCTGAGATTGAGTTGTTTCTCTGTCATACAGCTTTGTCACACACTTCACACGCAGAGGCTCAGCTTTTACACATGCTCTAAAACTTGCTCTAAATACCCACACTCACAATTTTGATTCCATGTTCTTGATTTTTATTCTTTTTCGGAACACTCCTTGCTTCTAGAATCTTCCAGCAGCAGCTGTTGGAACTCTCGCTGTTCCGTGGCAGAGAGCATAGTTCTGTGTTCTGTGGCTCCTTGCAGGCCTGGCTTCCCTCTGTGTGTTCCGTGTTCCGTGTGCCTGCGTGCTGCTAGTGTGAATGGGTCTCAAGGGGACCGTGATAAGGGCCCTTCAGTGCAGAGAGCGGACAATCTGTCAAACTGACACAGAGCTAGCGATTAGCGCTGAGACACTCAGGGAAAGACTGCTGCTGCGTTTAGATTATGTACAGTATATCTGAGTATAGATTATGTAGAGTACATCTGAGTATAGATTATGTAGAGTATATCTGAGTGTAGATTATGTACAGTATATCTGACTATAGATTATGTACAGTATATCTGAGTAGAGATTATGTAGAGTACATCTGACTATAGATTATGTACAGTATATCTGACTATAGATTCTGTAGAGTATATCTGAGTAGAGATTATGTACAGTATATCTGACTATAGATTATGTAGAGTATATCTGACTATAGATTATGTAGAGTATATCTGACTATAGATTATGTAGAGTACATCTGAATCTTTTGTGTTTGCTTTGATGGTCTGTACATTTTATTTGCTACTTTACACAATGCAGCGCTAACGTCAGGTACAATCATCATCTTCGTTTAAGAGTTTTCTTACTTCATAGAAATTTGGTGTCCATCCTGACAACATGACATGCGTCCCTTGTACTTGTATTTTGAGTGACAAATCAGAGATTTAACATGAATGGTCGCTTCACCTTGACCATTGAATTGCCTTGTATTGACTTGTGTGAAGAGATGGGGTGGAGATCCTTACCTGCCTCTGCTGTGTAGACGGTCTCCACACCCCCCCTCTGTGAAGTCAGGAGGGATCATTTCTTTGGACTTCATCTTCCTCACACACTGGTGCTGTGATGTCACGGCACTTAACCTGCTCTTATCTACACTATGTGGAGGGCGTAGAAGACGATCTTCTGGAGCTGCTTCAGCCTTGTTGTCCATCATCATAAGTGTTTTAGCACGGTTCCCTTGTGTGTGTGTGTGTGTGTGTGTGTGTGTGTGTGTGTGTGTCTGTGTGTGTGTGTGTGTGTGTGTGTGTGTGTGTGTGTTCCCCTCTCTACAGTCATGGGACTTGCCGCTGACTTGTGTGGTAAACCAAACAGTGACACTGTCTTGTGACCAACCAAAGCCTCGAGCAAAGAGCTCTAGTTTGCACAATGGTTAACATGTAACCTGGGATTACAGCCATGTCACATTATGTTACTACTGCAATATACACCAATAATCATCGCCTTTTAAATCAATATGAATTAACTTAATGATCATTCAACGAAGGCCAGATAAAAAGATGTAAAAGTCAGTAATATGCTACAAATGCTTTTATCCATCTCTCTGAGTTTGTATTTATTTACACAGCTATCACACAGGCCTGGTCTTGAAGTCACATTAGAAAGAGAGAGTGTTTTACAGAGCTTCTAGAGCTTCTTTTAGAGAGCTTTTTTTTTTAGGTTAACTCAGAAACATGAACAGATCCGGTGGAGAAGAGAGAATTTGGACACACTTGAGGTCAAACACCCCTAGAGTATTAGCGAGCTCATTCGCTCTCGAATAGTCGGTGATATGCAGTAGAACTGTGGTAACAAACACACAGTTAACGTCTATGGCTGAACTTTGAACTTTGGGAGCTCCAGTGGTTCTTGGAGCTTTTCTGGCAGAGCAAAAATGTGCTTCTTTGAAATCATAGCTTGATTTTGTTCAAAGCACACCCTTGTGGTTTTCTAGCTATTTTGAATCTTGAATCCTTTTGTTGCTAAACGGCTTTGTGTATCGTATCCTATAAATAGTCAGAAGCAGAGAAGGTTTTGATCGGCGATTCTGTCACCTTCAAAATCTGATCAATCACCCTGACCCGACCCTCCCAAGTGAAGCCAGACTCCACTGTTGCCACGGCGCCCATTGATTACTGCTGGCTGCGCAGACAATGAGAGCACTGGTGACCTTTTGGTTTTTCCCCAAAACAAATACCGGGGATGCCAAGCCAGGGGACGCGAGGGGGAAACAGTTAGTCCCCAGATGGAATGGCAGACATAGTTTATGTCACGGAAGGCTGCCCGGAATGCCACCACTGGCAAACAGGAGTGAGACAAATAAGACAAGGTTCTGGAGCCGCTTAGCACAGACAAAACACACACACACAGACACACACACACACTCACACTCACACATACACCTGCACACACACACACACACACACACACACACACACACACAGAGACACACACACATACACACACACAAACGTACACACACACATACAATCACACACCCACACTCACACACACACACACACACACACACACATACCCTCCCACACACATACACTTTCTCTCTTAAACACACACATGCACACACACACACACACACACACACACACACACACACACACACACACACACACAGCTGGTTCCAGACAGGATGGCAGGATGTCTGTGTCCATAAGAGGCTGATACAATCCTGTGTTGTCCTGCGCTTGCTTTGATTGCGTCCCTTGCTTTGGTCTGGCCGGCTGGCACCATGTGCGTCGTGTCCAATAACGGCCTGGTCATGGGAGGGGAGGGGGGGTTTGTTATTTCTATAAAAGGACAGGGAGAGGATGGCGTGTGTCAGGTCAGGACTGAGAAAGAGGGAGATGGAAAGCGTGGCGAGTGATTGGATAGCTTTGAGACAGGAAGGGTTGTGAGATGACAACACAGCGCGCCACACAGGGAACAGAGACCAGAGACCAGGCCACTCGTCTGCACATGACCCCGGGGGCGAGGGCTTAAGAAGGTCACGTCAGCTAAATAAACAGGCTGTGTCTGTCTTCTTTATTTCCCCTCTTGCTTTTTCTCGTTCTCTCTTTTTTTTTTTTTCCATCTCGTCTCTGTCTTTCTCCATTTCACTTCTTTATCCCTCTCTTTCTCCCTTTTTTCTTCCTCCTTCTCTCTTTTATCACTCTATTTCTTAATCTCTATCTCTTTCCATCTCGCTCTCTGCCTCTGTTTTTCTCTCTCTCTCTCTCTCTTTTTCTGCTCCCCCCCCCACTCATTACCCCGGCCATCCCGTGAGAAGGAAAGGTGCTTCTTCAAAGCTCCCCGTCGGTCCGAGGCGGGAGCGTTAAATAACTAAACAATCTGTCAGGAATCAGAGAAAGTGATGAAAAGAACTCCGCTCCATTCCGTTCCGCTCTGTCAGCCCTGCGCGGTCACTGGCTGGCGCGGTAGAGGATGCCGCGATCCTGCCGCGATCCTGCCGGCGCAGCACTTGAAGTATAAATTGTAACCAGGAGATGGAGTTTCTCGGCCGAGGGTGTTGTGTTGCTCGCGGCGTGCCAAGACCCTGTCACGGGGGCCTCGGAGTGGAGGTGGCTTTGTATCAGTGTCCTGGATCACAGCCCCCCTCGGGCCTCGCCGCCCTGCTCGGAGGAAACGCTGAGGTGGGCCCTCGTAACGGGGAACAGCTCCTCGTAATGGGGAACAGCTCCTTATAGCGGGGATGAGTTCTCTGTAACAAGGAACCGTTCCTCGTAAAGGGGAACAGCTCCTCATAATGAGGAACTGCTCCTCATAACAAGGAACAGCTCCTCACCACGGGGAACCGCTCTTCACAACGAGGAACAGCTCTTCATAGCGGGGAACAGCTCCTCGTAATGGCTAACAGCTCTTCATAATGGGTAACAGCTCCCTGTAACGTTGAACATTAATAACAGTAATACACAATGGTATTATTATTTCATATAGATAATATAATAACCGTAATACAATTCATAAAGCAATTATTACAATAATACCTATATTTACCTCTTATATCGGGGGTATAACACCATTTATAACATTTATAACACTAAATTAAAAGATCTCAGACAGAGAAGAGTTCTTGAAGTTAGAGAGGGTCTCCCCCCTTCCTGAATGGAGAGCGACTGGATGATTGAATAATGAGGTAATATAGTATATAATATAATAACTTCTCCTTCCCTTCCTCTGCTAAATGAGTGAGCCATAGATACCCCCCCACTCCCTCTGAAAGTGGATTAGCAAAAACAGCTCTTCCAGGGGTGGCCTAGGAAACTGAGCCGTCCTTATCTAAACACTGGAGGGGATCCTGTTCATCAAAGGGCCTTTAGCTGGAAGCTGAAGTGTAGATGGAGGC